>NW_013546987.1:0-149813 GCF_000711695.1 Tilletiaria anomala UBC 951
TCGTTGATCGCCTGACCACTGCCCGCCATACCTGCAAGCCGATACGCAGAACCTACTATCTAGTCGCTTTTTTGATGCCGTTTGCCGCCCGAGTCGTGTCTCACAATGAACCCAAAGCGCCCATGGCGCATTTGGGCTCAACACTGCACTCCTTCGCAATGATACACGCCGGCGTGCTCATCGCAGTGGTCAGTGTGCTGAATTTTTCGCAGGCATTCGCCACCGCACTAGCACTGGGCTTTCCCCTCGCCCTTTCCTCCATATTCGGGCCAGGCAAGCGCCGGTGGTCCCTCCTGCGACTCCTCATGATCCTTGTCGCTGTGGTCCTTGTCACCGAGGCGCTTTTGTGGCGAATTCCGCATATCGTCGACGACGCGTTGGTCTTCCTGCAGAATGTCCTCGACGAGCTTCTGTGGGACTGGCAGGTCTTGCGTTCTTCGACCGTTCCATACTTCATGCTTGGCGTTCTACCCATTATTCTCGAGGCCAGTAGCGCCGTGCTACTCGATATGCATAATTGAGCACAAGCACGAACTATTCAATCTCACAATATCTCAATGGTTTTTTTATGCCTTTTCCTTTTTTTTGTCTCGGGGGTGCCAAAACATGCGATGGTTTAAAATGGGGGTCTGTGTTCTGACGGTGTATGTGAGAGTACCGAGTATGGATGTTATGTCTCAAGTCGCGCACAGGGAGGGGAAAGGGCGGCCTCCAGAAGCCCAGTTGCGTTTATGATGAGACGCTCTCTGAATACCGCTTGGGCCCAGCCCCGATCAGGTCCTATTTAAAGGAGGTCCGTTCCCCACTTCATCGCCCTCGTTTCTCTTTTGCTTCCACTCCTCGTCTCGAGACACTGGAACAGCCCGCAAGCCCTTTTCAGTAAGGCAGCACGTGGACGTCACATGACGACAGGCATCGCCAGCTCCCTGCCCATCCCCTACGTCGCGCCCATGGCTCTTTCTCACCACCACCACCACCACCACCACCACCGTCCCAACACCTCATCAGTTCCATGGCGCCCATTCGAACGACGAAAGCCTCCTCCGGTATAGCCACCGGCGGGTCTAGCAGCATTGACATCAAATCGCCTACTACCAGCGGCATCGGTGTCGGCGGCGCTCTGTGCCTACCTGGCGATCCTATTCATCGCCGCGCAAGCGCACATGCGCCGTACAGTCGCTCGCCTCCCACTTCTCGCCTGTCGACCTCGCCTAGCAGCATCGCACGACTGTCGACATCTCCCTCTGGTAGCTCGGCCGCCATCATATCTTCCCTCTCCAGTTCACCGCTGGCTGACACGAACGTGATCGCTCGACACGTGCTTGAGACGCTCGAGCAAAGAGCACTCGCAGTGACGGGGCACGCCACCACCACTCAAGCAGCTGTCGAAGCATCATCGTCCGCTCCTGCTCCTACAGCGAGAGGCTATGCGAGCGCCGCAGCATCATCGAGCCTATTCATTCCCAAGACCTCCCGCGTCGGCAACGGGGTCCGCGCTTCAAAGGACCCATCGCAGATGAGCTCTGCCGAGCTGCTAGCTGCCATCACACAGCGCTCCTCGCTTCTCTCTTCCGCCGGTACCAGCGTTAGTCCTGCGATCTCGGACAAGCTCCGCGCCGAAGTAGTCGTCATGCAGAATGTGCTTGCTTCGCGCAATGCACTCCGTGAGCTCGGCGACAAGTTGCACAGAGCCACAATCGACCCAGAATCACGGGACGAGAAGGAACTACAAGACCATCTGCAAGCCATGTCTCTTCTGCGCAAGGGCAAGGGCCGAGCTGTCGACGTGGCACTCGATGACGACTTTGCCCCGCCGCCTCCACCACCACAGTCACATCGCGAAGTCAAGATCAAGGCCATTTCCAATGAAGAGGCGGACGCCATCCAGCGGCAAGTCTGGGAGTTTGAACAAGATCAGATCCGCGAGGCGAGCGAAGCTGCGCAGCGTTCCTTCCGCGGTAATGCCGATCACAACAGCGACGATAATAACAGTGACAGAGACGAACAGGACCCAGATTGGGACGACGCGCTGCAGATGGACTAGAGATTGCTTGACTTTGATGTTGTATTACCATTAACAAGGTCTGAATGGTTGAATGCTATATTGGTATCTTTGATTTCTCACTTGAGGTCAGTCATCAGGATTTCCAACACGAGCGGATCCATGGCTGTAAGGCTGGCCTGTACGATAGTCGGGAAGCGCTGTTGGACGCTGCTCATTGCAGAGGAAATGTACTGCGCTAGGTCGACAGAGATGACAAAGTCGCTCTCCGCCAAATTCCTTAAGCGCGCCGTACCTGGAGATGTGTCCTCGAGCCAGTCATCCTCGTCTGTGTCTAGTGCGCCCTGCCCGAGACCTTCAGTCGAAGTCATCGAGCGAATGAACGAGGATTGTCTGTGGATAAGCACAGCACATTTAATCAGCACCGGTGCAACTGCTGTCGTTGTGAAATGCCTGGCACCCACGCTTCTCCGCAGTGTTCGCGGATTTCTCCCAAGCAATCACTCCAGACAGCCGCCATCTCAGGCAATTTAGTGCAAATTGCCTGAACGGACGCTTCGGTCGCATCAGCAGCTTGCCCGCAGCTGCTGACGACCGCGGCCAGTGCCATGGCGGTAGCCTTGCGTTTCCGAGGCGAGTGCATGTTTTCAAAGGTTTTGGCCCAAAGCGAGAGCAAAGGCGCGATGATGTCTGAGCCGGCCGCTGCTGGTTGGACATCGAGAAGCGGAGCAATAGAAGCAAACATGCTCAGTACCTGCTCCGGAGGTGCCATGATGGTGATGCGTGCCAGGGCAGACACGAAGGAGGAGGTGATAATGGCGCTTTCCTGCAAGATCGGCCCCAGGTCAGCAGGTCAGCTCACATTCACCGATGAGGAAAGCTCACTTTGATCTGCAGAGACGAGCCCACGAGCAGGCCCAAGAGACGTGTTTCCTGGAGGAGCTGCGGCCAAACTGCTACACCTGCTCCGGCTGCTTGCAGCGCCTGCAGGATAAAATCGAGTGTGCCGAGCGGTGCGAGTACTACGGGCGACAGTGGATCCGCAAGGATGGTTGAAAAGGCACTAAAGATGGCGCGGCCATGGTGTTGCACAAGCTCCTTGGGTACCAACAGTGCCGTTTCTTCCACGATGCGACAAACTTCTGGCGTCTCTTCGGCTTGCTGCAGCAATACCGGCGCCAATTCTAACAGCTCGAAAAGTGGTGTGGTCATCGCCGTCGTGCTGTGCACTGAACGCGCCCAAAGCGCGAGCGCGTCCTGTCCAAGGTGCGGTGCGCAGTCCTGTTTAAATGCGAGTTTCAGCGGAATGTTTCTGACGATCAAAGCAGTAGGACCCACATTGGAAAAGCTGCTGCGAACAAGCGAATCAACGATCTGATGCATGGGCTGCAACAATGCCTCGCTGCCGCCGCCACTGAGCAATTCAACCGCGCGTACCAGCTTGGACACGAAGGAAAGGATGCTCGGCTTGGCTTTGAACTCCGGGTCAGGGTTGTTCCATAGAGGCGGTACGAGGGAGACAAGCTGCTCCAGGAACGGTGCGACCCTCGGGCCGAGCCGCTCGATGAGCATCGACAGCGCGTCCGTGCAGACCTTTATCGAGTTCATCTCTTGCAGATCGGTGGAGGTTGCTAGTGAGATGAGGCGCGTCAAAGCTGGTGCCAAAAATGGCGTAAAAGCCTCGGCGTCAAATTCTACAGCGTCGGCCAGTGCACCGAGTGAGCGAGCTGCAGAAAGTCGGACAGCGACGTCCGTCACGCCTGGCATGTCGGCGATAAGATCAACGAGTACCGTGTACGTCGCAGGTCGGTGCTGCGGTGCGACGTGCTCTGACCACTCCCACATAAGCCACGCGATGCGTCGCCGGATGATGACCCACGACGACCCGGCCTCCGCTCCGACAGCAGCCTCCTGTGCCAGGCGCGTTCCTATAACGGTCGACAAGTCAAACTGTTCCTCAGGTTCTTCATCTTCTTCCGGGACGTGACCGGGGGAAATGACGGGCAGGCGGTCGCGCAAGCGGCCGACAGCTGCGTAGATTGCATCTCGCGTGAGGACATCTTCAAGATTCGTATGGCTGAGCTGTGTGGATTGCTCAAAAAGTCTCCACACCAGATGGCCAACCGACCATTTGGGCTTGATCGCGTCCGCCAAGACCATCAATGTCCTCTCTGCGGCTGTCCTGATCTCCAGCTCAAACTGTTCTTGCTTTTGACTCTCTGCAACGCTCCACTGCTCTGAGTCCGCCTCCCAGTCTGCGAGCTCATCTTTGCTCAGTCTCATCAGCTTGCCAACCAGGGTATCTGCAGCACTTTGCGCGAATTCGGGGCTCGTGAACTGTGCAGGCGCTGCATCTTTCCATGCTGAAAGACTACTCTTGAGGAGGAGCAGGGTCTGAATGACAAACCGAGATGGTGTGTGTACGAGGGCGGAAGGATCGTTGTTGGTGGCTGATGGCTCTGCAGATTGCAATGCATGTTTTTGCGCTTGCTGCCAGTACCACTCCACGACTTCTGGCCACCCGTCCCATGTCGCTGCTTTGCTCTTGTCACGATTGAGCAGAGCGAGGAAGATCTTACCAAATGCAAGCAAATGCTTGGTTATGCCGGCCACTATGAGGGCGGATGCTTCAGACACCTCGCTGGGAGTCAGGCACTGAATATATGCGCGCCTAAAGGTCGCTATCGTCTGCAAGAGCTTAGGGGTTGATCGAAAGAATGCTTGTGCGAGGTTGACTGAGTCTGCGCGGTCGCCCCTGGGTCCTGTGGCATTCTGGCTCAAGGCACC
The DNA here is from genome assembly GCF_000711695.1 of Tilletiaria anomala UBC 951. Lineage (NCBI taxonomy): Eukaryota > Fungi > Basidiomycota > Exobasidiomycetes > Georgefischeriales > Tilletiariaceae > Tilletiaria > Tilletiaria anomala. Next base: position 4,790 of record NW_013546987.1, read on the forward strand.
AGCGTCCGAGACGACCAGCCGTTGGAGCGCTTTGAGAAATAAATGAGAGGTCCGCACCTGCGCAGAGCGAACGGGGGATCGAGCCCAACCTTGGAGACTCGCGCCGGAGTCTTCGGATATGGCCGAGGCGGGAAATGTCTCGTCAAAGTATTGCGCAAACATTGGCTGCAATGTTGGCAAGAGCGTGTCTGCGAGCTGCAGAAGTCAGTAGTCAGCATATATGCACCACAAGTCAGCTGTCAGGGAAACTAACCTCGGTCATGCGGATTTTCCCCGCGAGCATTCTCATGCTATCCAGCTCTTTGAGGGTGCGCTGGACAATGTCGACAGCGCGCATGAGCCGCAGCGTCTGTCGTTGACGCTCGGCGCCCTTGTCGGAGGGTTCTCCAATAGTTTCCGGCCCGAGTTGGGCCAGATGTGTATGGGCCTCCACAATTGCCTGTTGGAGATTGGTGAATAGATCCGGCCACGCATTGGGGTAGTCGTGCCTCGCAATCCTAGCAATGGCGACGGAGGCCTGCAGCGCAATAACTCTCTCGGGTTCATCGATCGCGCGGAGGAGTGCACTACGCAGCACTGTCTTTTCTTCCGTTGGGATTGCCACTCCAACTCGACGGACAACTCTAAGGCGCCAGAATTTGTCCACCCCATTCTTGAAGCGAATGATGCCTGCTGTCCGAATCGCGGTTCTTCGCGCATCGTATTCTCCTTGTGTGCTCACCGGGCGCTCAAGTTGGTCTATTGGCACTGTTAAATATTGGTTGAAGCAAATATCCAGCAGTATGCGCCAAAATGACGTATCGCTCTCCCATTCGTCGAGCTGCTTCCGGGCTTCTTCTAGATGATGCGGGACTGATGAGGTCGACTTGATGAGCGCCGAAAGCAGTGCCGCTCGGGCGTGTATTGGCGGCCCGTTAGTCTCCATGATGTATGTTGCTTCTCGCAGCCCACGAAGGCTAATACAAAAAAGATCGTCCAAAGTCACCGGAGCTGCAAGTCAACCCATACGAGGTGCAACATCCATTCGGCGGAGATGGTGTGAAGTGGTTGGTTGAGCTTGCACGTTGTATACTGAATTCCAACTTTCCTGGAAGCTGCGTGCTGCCCACTGTGTAACACACTTTCTTTATAAAAGAAACAAAAAAGAAAATAATAAGAACAAGGCACTGGCCAGTTGGCCTGGGCAGGCCCGGCGGCGAGCCACGCCCCCGGAATTCCTGTGCTAAGTCTTGAACAGGTAAGTTGTCTGGTGGCGTGCCCCAAACAATCCCACCCTCATTCCTCATTCCGATGCTGGCTCTCGGAAACCCCTCGGCATCACGCAACGCAACGAGGGATCTAAATTCAGATATCAGATAATTCAGGGCGGGATATATCCGTGAAAGTGAGAGTAAGGGTAGAATTGGCGGACGCTGCTGCTGGAGTGCTCCCTGCAGTTCTCCCAGACCTTCGCGCACGTCGTATTATAGAGTGGTGCTACGTAACAAACCTACTGAGGGAAACCAATGAATAGGTTGAGAAATTGAATCAGAAAATACATTTACAAGGTTATAATCATATCTTGGTTCCAAATAACAACAGGGTCGCGTTAGTGTAGTGGTAGCATGCCTCTTTCGGGATATCTTGTCCAGTTTGCGTAGGCACACGCCTTAGAGGTGGTCGTGGGTTCAACTCCCACACGCGACCAATTTTTTTGCTGCCGTTCGAACCTGTCGTGCTTGGGCAAACGTTATCCTTTTACTCCATACTTTGTCGCATTTTCTTTTCCGACCGCTGAGCCCTCGAAGTAAATCCATTGTTACTACCAAAAGTGGGGCATCTGGCAAACGTCTGTCGTGGACTGCCTGCCTCGCGACATGTGGTATCAGTCATGTACGACTTTGTCAGCCATGTGCTTCGACGCTACTTCGAGGCGACTGGCTGGAACGAACACAATTCCTATCTGAATCTCAACGCTGCCAGCGCTGGTGAGTCTATTGCCTTGAATCACTGTTGAGTGCGCGCTGATTGCTCCTTTCGCAGCGATCCTCGATTTTCCCACCCCTCCCGGCGTGGCATTCTCGATCTCTGCCTCTCCGTCTCCGCCCTTTTTTACAACGTACCGCCTGCGGGCTCTCCCTTCACTGCAGGGCAATGTCGGATACATTTTCTCCTCAACCGATGTCGAGCACGGTGTCACGCTCAATATCGGGCACAGCAGCGGAAGGGTTGGCTTGAAGCGCATGATCGAGCGCTTCCGAGCGCCAGGCTTACCCACCAGACCCCAAGGGAAGACAGAGACTTGGCTAGCCAGCCGACGCGCGGTCAAAAGAGGTGGGTCATGTCGAGTCGACGGACGGACAGCAAGGGCTAAGAACTGGTTTTCTGCAGACTACCTGCTGTACGGATGCATGCACATTCCTTCGTCCCGGGTTGATGCACTTTGGACGACGCGTCTGGCGCCTACATGGCAAGCAATCCTCTCAGCGTCCTCGACGCCGCCTCGCGTGCCTTTATCGCAGCAGCTCTCACAGCTGTCCGGGCTTGCGAGCGAGCAAAATACAGGCTACAGCACTTCGAACTTCAAGCCGACGCCCACGAATCTGCAGATACTCCTTCAGCGGGACACTGGTAAATGGTCTACCGAATACAGCTATTCGCTCGACGATGCGCTGTGGGGGTTTCGCTTTCTGCACAACTTCGCAAGTCGGGAGCAAACTGTCAGAGCTACGGATGAGAATGGCGTCACCGCTAAAGACATCAAATCTGTCGCCGAAGACTCGACCGGATGGTCGGCAGGCGGTGGCCTACAGGGCCGGTTCAGTGCGGGCGCCGAATTTTTCTTTAGCTCATTAGAAAAGAGCGCAGGGCGTAAGTAAATGCCATTGCCTCACCGGACGCCATGTTGCTGACGTTGCTGACGCTGTGATATACAGTTTCGACAGGCGTGCGCTTTGCGACGATCCCTGATGGCGCAGAGAACAACGATGATATGCCTTCGCAGGCACCAACGATCATCACCGCGACGTTGAATCCAATGATGGGCCACCTTAGCATGGCCTATGCAGCGCGCATGGCGCGCGACGTGGCAGCTTGCTCACGCTTTGATTTTAACGTGTATTCGTACGACTCGGAGCTCACGCTGGGCTTTGAGTACTGGCTGCGTAGTAGTCCGGCGCCGTCTTTGCCCGTCTCGCTCAGTCGCGCAGCCGCGCAGAACATAGCAACCGAGATCGCCCCTGCTTCAGCACCTGCAAGGCCCCTCGTCGCTGCTTTGCCGGGGTGGTCCTTGCGTGAGCGCCCAGATCAAGTTTCGGCATCAAGCACAGCTGCGCCGGTCAGCAGTAGCTCGTTGCGCGAGCCGGATTCGAGTGTGGTTGCCGGCTTCGAACTTGCGGATGAATGTGTGAAAGATGGGTCACTACAATCGTCGGCATCGTCTCAAGGCGACGAGCAAGTGTCGACGGCCGTGACGGCTTCGCAGCGGCCCTCGTCAGACCTCATCGGCTTGATCAAAGCGCGCGTCAGCTCGACCACCGAGATTTCTCTCATGTGGCAGGGGCGCATGCGCAACTCGCTCGTCAGCGCCGGCTGCCGCGCAAACTTTAACAATCGAGTCAAGCCCGTTACCAGCGTTGGATTGGAGATCATGTATTTCTCGAGCGCGGCGGATCTGCCGCCGGTGCCAACCGGTCAAGAGGATGATGTTACAAGTTGATGAAAACGAGAGTATACCGTTGTGTGCTAGAGCAACTGATGGGCAGCGCTGTGTGTGCGGGTACAAGTAATTGTCCAGAGCAAGCAAATTCTGCCGATTCGGAAACAAGGTGGCGTTGTTAATTCAGGCCTCTGTGGGGTCTGCCTCCGCGGACTTGCGCTCGGCCAAAAGACGCTCCTTTCTCTGCAGTCCACAGGAAATCCGTCAGGAACACAGAGGGGGGCCGCCGTGAGGAGGGCCGTGAGGAGGACCTCCGCGCCCGCAACCGTGGTTTGGCGGCCCGCCAAACGGAGATGCATGCATGCCTACGAGCGCGAGGGGGAAGCGCTCTGGGAGGTGAAACGAAACGGAGAGCAGCGAGACGATACCGGCAATGTCCTTTGGGAAGATGGGGCACACGAGCTCGTCCTGTGAAGCCAGATCAGCACAAATACTTCTTGTATTCTCTCACTCGCAGCGATGAGGCCCACTCACGTAGAGGCCAATACCTTCGCCCGCCGGGCCGGCCGAGAGGATGCAAATATTCAAGATGGGCTCCTTGTCGATCAGCCCGGTAAGCTCCAATTTGGCGCGCGAGACTGTGACAGAAATCAGCGGCGGCTTGGAGTGGTATGCGGGGCCTTGCATTCTCCACTTCTCCTTCTTGCCCTCCTTGCTGTTGCCATCGTCATCGCCGTCTTCGTCATCAGAAATGCGTTGCGTATCGCCAGGCGGTGCGCCCTCGAATTTGTGGCGGTGATGCACCGGCGGAGGAAACGGTAGGCCGGCCGGGCCGTCGCGGACGAAACTGATGCTGGCCGCCGTCAGGCCCGGGTCGACGAACGTACCCGTGCCAGGCCACGCGGCGACTGTGATATTGACTTCGGCACCGGACGCGAGCTGATGGCATTCTTTGATATATGGCTGAGGGGGTGGTCCGTGCGGGTGCGGAGGATCCCACGGGTGGCGTCCTGCCGCGTAGTAGGGCGGATCGTGCTGGTAGTAACGAGGAAAGCCGTGTCGTGCGCCGCCGAAAGCCAACGCGGAAAAAAGCGGCTGCGAAAGATGGCCCGATGCGGTGAGCGTCAGCGTTCGATGTTCCCGTCCTCACGGCTCTCTTACTCACCATGTAGCGCAGCGCAAAGACACTGGCTGTGAGAAAGGCGAGGAGCGCGGCGAACGCCCTCAGCTTGCCGCTCCTGCTGCGCTTTCCCCACGCTGCCTTCCCGTCGAGACCAGCGCAATCGTCGTTGTTGTTGTCCAAATGCGGTGCGCCGCGACGGCCAAAGAGGCGAAAGAAGTGGCCCCTAAGACCGCAGCCATGGACATGACCGTGGCCGTGCGCGTGGCGGCAAGTGTGCTCGTGACCGCGACCGCGTGTATGTGCATGTGGGTGCACATGGCCGTATTCGTGGGCGAGGAGGGCGGCCTTCTCGGGGTCGCTAGGAGGGGCAGGCGCCGAGCGACGACAATCGTCGCTCGAGCGGCTGCAGTCGGAAGCGTCGTCGTCTTTCTCTTCGCTTAGGCGATCGATGTGGATGAGCAGAGGCGTCTGCTGGGCCTCCGGATCAGCGGCGGAGCTGCTGCTGCGGGCCATCTTGCTAACGCGCAATCGATGCGGTGGCTGCCGACGTAATGTTGGAAGCAATCCCTGTTCAGAGTCAGGCGAAAAGATGAAGCATATGTGTAAAGAATGTGCGTTGGCTTCTGCCAGGCTCGATTATATACCATGTAGGCGCGCTTCAGGAGAACTCGAAGCAAATGGTGTGCCGGACGATAAGATCAAAACAATCACGAACACTACAATCGCTATCGGCCTCCCATATGCGCATTTACGTTTGCATCTTTTTGACTGCGCCCTGCGCCAAGACTGGAGACGAAAGCCACGCCGGCAAATGGCAAAGAGACATTGTAGAGCAGAAGAGTGCGCAGCTATATTACGAATAGCGTCAAACCGTCGGTCGGCTCACACCTGCATGACGTTCTGTTCATTCAGCATGTCCTTCTTGACCTCTCAAGGCGGGGAGGGCAGCGCATTGACGGCAGACTGCAGAACATGCAAGCAAGCACATAAAGCTGTGCTCGTCCATCCATCGTGCCTTGGTGCCGGGCCAAGCCGGGCCGTGGGGCGGACTTTGGGTTCTACATAATTGCAGCGAGTCCGGAAGCAGATGCCGAATGGGTTGCCACACCCTCCCTACATTTGAAGAGTGGTGAAGCGGTGTGTGGGAGCACGACTCCCCGCGATCTGCCCGCTAATATCGATGAGACGGCTGTTATAATGGTGAAGGAGACCTTACGGGCCTGCATGGCGAATCCGCGCCTCACGGCCCTGCTGCAGGAAGGCGGCTGGCCGAGTCTGCTTGAAGTAATCGTGCATGCATTGAATAACACCTATCCGGCGGCAGCAGGAACACAACATGCGACCCTGTCCTAGCCCTCGCGCTCGGCACGCCTGCCGACACTCTCCCACGCTCGCACTTGCATCCCGAGAATGGTCTCTCACCGCTGCAAAGGGCGAGCCTGTTCGGCGATGCTGCCATGGACCGGCGACGCTACTGCGCCGGGCGCCGGCATGTTCATTTCAATCGGCAGCAGGTCATGAAGTCAAGCTGGCAGGCGTGGCCGCTGGGACTGAATCTGCTCCGCGCGAACGCGTCCATTCATTGCCAAGTGCGTGACACCGGGTACGCTCTGGCCGATGGGCACAGGACTACGGTCTCGGAGTACACGCACTCCCGCTGGTTACACCTGTTACCTTGTTACCTTGCAAGGTGACAATTTGGGGGTACTCTGAAAGCCAGGAACGATCACGTGATCATATACATGCAGCCGTGTCGCGGCATGGCCCGTCCTTTGTTATCACTCATGCTGGTCAATGGTCTATGTATCTATTTGCTCCTCAGTCTTGTGTGAATCTAGCCTTTGCCCTTTGCCCTTTGCCTCCCTTCGTATAGTGCCTCTGCAGCAACTCTGCCCATTCGTCTACTGTGACCGCCGGCGGGTCGCAACAGCACAAAGCACTCATCATGCTCTAGAGACAAAACCCACAAGCATGGTCCATAGTAGAAAATATATATACGCGGTACGTAGCTGGAGCCCAGGGAGATCTAGAGGGTGGTGACCTTATGTACGTATGTACCATTGTACATTGCAGCTGGATGGCTTCCCGATCTGTACCGAGACCCTCCGCAACCTCTCTCGCTCATCTCGTGGCCATAAGGCCAGTCACCACACCACTCCTGACTGAGGAGATCACGTCGAGTGGGAGCGGGGAAGGCTCCACTTGGTCGTGTAATCAACAGCCCTGCACCGCGTCCTGTCGAGCATGTTGTGCCACATCTCGCCTCCCCTGTCTACTAACTTGCCCAGTCTGTACAGATCTGTATTCTGTATTCACTGGCCAAAGTTGAGCCAGGAAGCTAGAGTTTGTCGAGGACACACGTTGTGGCCACTCACGACGAACCTAGAGACGAGACGATACTCTACCTGTGCTCGCGCGCGGAGACCACTTGCTGTATCGCATGGATGCGGCCTGCGGATATCAGACGGCACTGCAGCAGTCAAGTCTACCAACACAATGGAGACTTGCCAGCTGCCAGAGCACTGGCCGCCACCCATTGTGCTCGGTGTGTCCGCTGGAGAGACTAATCCAGTGTCCACGAGCCCCACCAGCCAACCAAGCGGGCCAGACACTATCTGCTCTGCTGTGCTCGCGGGATCCATCCACCATCCACCCATCCTTCCTCCTGCTCGCACCGTACCATCGCTGGTACTACCAGCATTCTACCCCGCCAACCTGGTAACTCCCTAGCACAGAGGAGTGGGAGTAAGAGAACCCAGGACACTCGCACGTCCGTCTGAGCAGGAGAAGAACCACCGCCCGCTGGTCGTCGCCACCCAGCGGCTCTCTGTGAGATCGACAGCGCTCCGGCCGGGTGCAGTAGAGCTGCTTTATCGTTCGTGTCTGCAAGCACCAGCAACCCGCGCCCGTTTGCATGTCGCCTGTGGCTTTTTTCTCGTCTCATCTCGGCGACCCGCGCGACACTTTTGTCACCTTCCTAGACCTGGGCCTTGCGTGCAATAGAGGCCTTGTCGGGTGCGAACGACGCCTCCTCTCATCTCAGCATTTGCCTTTGGGGCATCTGGCTCTTCATCGCGCAGGAACAATTTCAGACGCTCGGCCGACAGGTGAAGGAGAACTGGTGCCGATACCGAGCCCGCTTGGCTCGCGCGCGGGAAGGAGAAAAGAAGCAAGAGACGGCAGACACTGCTGCACCTCGAAGGACATCAGTCCTCTGCGTCCCGTCACATCAATCAGTGGCCGGCGCCCGCCCTGACATCCATTTGCACCTGTGCTCTCTGAGATTCGCTGCCCCCTAAAGTAGTGCAAAGGTTTTGTCGCCTTGCCATAGCGGAGGAAAGCAAAGGCCCAACGCCTGGCTGCTCTTGCTTCTAGCACGTAATCGGTCAAGCAAGTAACACCAAGCAGCTCCCAGCGACGGAGATCCTCCCTTCGCCGACGCTCTGTCGGAGTTCCATTGGGGCGACCGGCGCACACTTGACATTTTTTATTGGAGCGGGTTAGCTAGCTAGCTGCGGAGACGTATAAAAGGCTGCAACAGGGCCCTGGTCGGCGAGCATCGACGGAGGAAGTTATTCGGCGCCGCCCCCTATAGACTGCCCGCTTAGAACGACCCCGAACTCGATCTCACACTTGGGTCCTGGAGATAAAGGCGCCAGGGCTTGTGCGGGTCAGAGGGTTTCGACTGGCACCTTGAGATTGTGGATGCGCGTTCCGCTCGCGGCCGCCAGAGCAACGCCGTAGAGCTGACACGCACGCACCCACGCTGTGTGTCATCGCTGCCTTCCAGAGCCAGAGTCGCAAGAAAAGGAAATGTCGGACGACAACTTGCCCAAGCCGGCGCAGACGCGCCGGCAGGTCAGCAGCCGCATGATGAAGACGTCCCGCCGCGGGCGGCCTTTCACCAAGGTGAGCACGAGGAGAGGGGAGCGGACACACGACCTGCCACGTCACGCCATTCATCGCACGCGAGGCCTCCCTGTTCGTATGCCCTACATGCTGACTCACGTGCCGTGGGTGCCCCTTTTTGCGGATGGGGGGAACAGGATACGCACGACCTATTCGCTACGCTGATTGTGTCACTCGAGCTGCCGACGCATCGCGTGTTGTTCAAGTCGTACCCAAACTCATTTACGACCGACGAGGCGGCTGAGAACCTGGCCGCGCTCAAGTTCTCGCAGTCGAACCGTGTGCCGGACCCCAACGAACCGAACCGCGTCATCACGACGACGACGACGACGACGTTTACCATGAACCGTGAGATGGCCAAAGGCATCTGCCAGCACTTTATGGACGCGCGCCTGATCGAGAATGCGCAGGACCCCTCCGGGACCGTCTTCAAGGACAAGGGCATCTGGATGCTCACGCCCAAGGGCCTGCACATCCTCGAGCGCTTCATCACCAAGAATGGGATCAACGGCGAACACCTGCTTAAGGTCTTCTCCTCGCAACCCATCTGCATGAAGCTCCTCCACCTCGAGCGCCACAGGCACGACGATGAGCTAGTCATCAACACCATGGTCGTTGAGGTCATCTTCCGTCGCTTTGTCGGGCGTCAGCCCAACTATCCATCCAAGGTCGTCATGTACGACGGCACGCCGCAACTGCCCAGCTTGGCAGGAGCCAGCGGGCTGCGCTCGTCCTCTTCCGAGGGCTCTGGCTCGAGCGCCGCGGTTGAGTCGGCGAACGGGACCAACGCCGAGTTTGACCGCACGCTCGGTGTCGAGATGATGGACGTCGCTGAGCGCAGCAGGAACGGGCAGCTGCGCGCCATCAAGCACACATTTTCTGCAGTCACCGCGCTGGAGTGGCTCCTCGATTTCTCGACGCTCGCGGGGCGCGACGAGGCCGGCGAGGTGTGCGCACACTTTGAGCGCCTCGACCTCATCGAGCTTATCGCGGACAAGCCTCGCAGCGCGCGCGAGGCCAGCAAGCCCGATCCCAACAATGTTGTCGTCCGTGGCGAAGACATCGGCGGGATGATCATAGAGGGCGAGTTCAGGTGCCACCCGAAGGCCATCTACGGCATGACCGCACGCGGGAGAGAGGTCGCGCGCTGGGAGGGCTACTACCGCCCGCCTCCCGAGCCCGCCGAGCATCATCTACGAGACGTAGGCGCGAGCATGAGTGTCGACGGTGGCGCTGGCGGAACAGGCACATCGCGGCCCGGCAGCGCAAACGCCGCAGCCGATATTCACCCCATCGACAGCCGGTCAAACTACGACGAAGAGACCCGCTCCATCCCCTCAGATTCGATGCGGCATCACCCCGGGCCAAGGAGCATCAGTGGCGGCAACGATGCTGCGACGGTGCACTCGGATGCAGACTCAACGCGCTTCGGCTCTGAGATGGGCTCACGGGCGGAACTGGCCGACCCTGGCGCATCGGGCGGCATAAGCGTCAGCAAGGACTCCAACGCGACGCGTCTGCGCCAGATCCTCGAGGAGCCGGCGCTGCGCTCGCTCTTCCGCGAGTTCCTCAAGCGCAACTTTTGCGAGGAAAACCTCTCCTTCTGGCTCGACGTGCAGGACTTCAAGCGGCGCTTTCATACCACCTCCAGCGCCGTCGCCATGCGCTCTGTTCTGGCGGAGAGCAAGGCGAGCAGCTCAAGCATGGCGACCAAAATGGCGTCCAAGCTGCGCGGCGGCGGCAGTGACGTGAGCGATGCCTCCAATCCGTCCTGCATGTCGGCCACGGAGCGCCACCAGCAAGACCTGATCACGATGACATTTGTCATCTACAATACCTACCTTGCCCCTGGGTCGCCGTGTGAGCTGAACATCGAGCACAACCTGCGCACCGAGCTCGTCACGTACGTCACCAAGATCGTCTCGGATGCATCTGCAAACAACCCAAACAACGGCGGCAAGAACAGCAGTAGCGGTAGCCGGAACGTCACCTCGCCAACCGCGTCAGATCTTTCCCTGGTCCCACACTCAGCTGCAGAACTCGAACTACCAGCCGGAATGGCGAATGGCGCCCAGGTCACCCCCACCTCTCTAGAGGACCGCAAGCAGCTGGCGGGCAGACCCAAGATCCCGATGCACGCGAGTCAAGTGCAGACTATGGTCCGCCTGTACCAGCGCATCCAGGACCACATCTTCCGACTCATGGCGACTGACTCGGTACCGCGCTTCATCAAGGATACCAGGTTCCTTAACCTCGTACGGAGCGTCGAGGAGTACAGCCGCGCGCTCGAAGCCGGGCACGTTGACCCACGCATCAACGCAGGGCCGGGTGAGTCTTTGGAGGCAGGAATGAATTAGAGAGAGATACAGAAAGACGAGCCATCACACTGATCACGTCCCCGCTCCTGCCTGCAGCCGTCGGCCGTGATGTCCTGGACGCCATGGACCTCGGCAACGTGCGCTAAGCATTCCTGCAAGCCCATCCGTAAAGGATACATGATGCATTGCCCCTCCTGCGCGTCACGTCGTCCTATCCATCAGCTGCTCTCATCTAAGTGCAGGAGTACATCTTCACTCTTGTTTGGCTTCTAGCTAGCATTGTCAGCGCCGTCCGACCTTTCGCCATACCCTAGTTACTTCCTCACCACGTCGCGGATCCACATCCCTACTACCTTACTTTACGAGTGCCTTCCTTAATGACTGCATGGATCGGGGTGCCACCTTTAATCTGCTATCTGTCGCGTTAGAATTTGTCTCTTCGTCAATGAGATATGATACAAAAAAGTTTTCCGAGGAGATCGCTTCCAACGCTTGCGATGGCTTTCTGGCTGGCCGCTGCCCAAGCGCTCACAATGCAGTCTACCGTGAGGATGAAGGGGCTCGCGCCGCGTTGCCTTCTTCTGCTTGAGCATACATGAGCTTCTGTCGCTCTTCTAGAACTCGGCGTTTGTTAAAGTAATCGATCTTCGATAGAGCCACATGGTCAGCACAGCAAGGGGGTCATCATCGTAGTGCCGCCAACAGCGTACACTCACCCAGCTCCTGGCGCAATGCTCTTCATACACCCCTCTCTCCCTGACGCACGGGTCCTCTCGGAGAGCCTTCTCTTGACTCTCGCCTTTCTCTCTCTCGAGCCTCTTCTGCTCTTCAGCAGCAGCCTTGCCGACCAGGCCGCGACCGTTGGACATGTCCGTCCCCGGCGGGACGGTGATGTCGTGGGACGTCAGGCAGTTAAAGTACGCATCTCGGGAGGTCCAGCAGGCTCTTCTTTCTTGGCGATTCGGTGCATTCGGCTGCGTTGATGCTTGGGAAGAGGTGGAAGAGGCGGAGGAGGTGAACCAGCCCATGTTGGTTTCTTATGTGTTCGGGTTTTCGCGCATTGACCAACCTCTAGAGCACGCGACACCTCTCGCTGTCGCGTGATCTTTTCACGTATAAATGCGATGGCGTAGGTCCATTCGCAAGTGCTGGCTTTTCAGTTTTTATTTTCAATCGTTGACGTCAATATGTCTATGATGCTGTGTACTGTAGAGACCTTCGATCATAGGACTCGCATTGATGGGATGATGACGAGGTCAACCATACATATGGGAGAATCGTCGGTGACCTTGTTTCTTCGGCGAATTCTCGCGCCTCTGTCGTCACTTTTTTCTCACTCCCGTTCCGCCAGGATTTGGTCGAACCTCGGCCAGATGACTTGCTGTTGTACCTAACGTCAACCTATAAACGGCTCGTGCCTTCATCGTCTTGAGGCCTCGGAACTCGCTCTGGCTGTCTTGATCTAGTACCGCTGGTGCTGATCTCTAGTCGAATTCACAGTGCGCCTCGATCTGCTCGGTCATAGATGCCGCGGTGCTGCCTACTCATCAACTCCCGCCTTTCAACATTGTGCTTGCCTCTCAGAGTCGCACTCGGCTCCCCTCCTCGAGCTCGACCCTTCACAGTCTGGCCATCCACAATGTCCGATATTATCCGTTCCAGCAGCTCGAAAGGCTGGCCATATGAGTGCTTTGACACTCAAATTTTGCGTGCAGAACCGTCATTGATCCGCTTCGAGGAAGCCTCCTCCTCCCGGCCACAGCTCCCAAGCATCGTCCCAGCTTCGGAATCCGACAGGAGTGATCTGTTCGCTTCAACACAACGTTCGCTTAATATTGCAGCAACAGAACTCAGAAATGGAAACGTTGTTGCATTCCCGACAGAAACAGTTTATGGACTCGGCGCAGATGCCACAAACGCGTTGGCCGTATCCAAAATCTACAGAGCGAAAGGTCGGCCTTCAGACAATCCGCTGATCGTACACATCTCGGACACAAGCATGCTTGATGAGCTTGTCGAAAAATCAGATGTGTCTCCGAAGGAGAGCAATATCAGTGCCGCTTACCAATGCCTCATCGACGCATTTTGGCCAGGTAGCCTCACGCTACTCTTTCCTGTCCGACGCCTACACCCGTCCTCAAAGGACAAAGGCAAGCAACGAGCCGTCCTTCCAGACATCGTTACGTCTGGTCTACAGACTGTCGGCCTGCGCATGCCCTCTCATCCGCTCGCACGGTCTCTCATCGCTCAAGTAGGCAGGCCGATCGCGGCGCCTTCGAGTAACGCGAGCGGTCGCCCTTCACCGACCACCGCGCAGCATGTCTTCTACGATCTCGGCGGGCCGCTGGACGCAGACCTAATCAAAGGTGAAAGGTCTGAAACGAACGGCGGAATCAATGGAAATGCACTTCAAACACCCCGTGGACGAATACGATACATCCTCGATGGCGGGCCGTGCTACGTTGGGTTGGAAAGCACCGTCATCGATGGGATTACGGACCCGGGGGAAATTAGAATTCTCCGGCCAGGAGGGGTGACGGTAGAAGAGATTTCTTTTGCGCTGGCTTCGCGTAATCTTCTCGTCGATGAAAATGGGGAGAATCATGCAGATTCAACCGGCAAGGTCCGTGTACGCGTGTATGGCAAGGACATGGAGCGTAGCGCGGCGCAAGAAGCGAACCCCACTACACCCGGAATGAAGTACAAGCACTATTCGCCTAATGCGCGAGTGGTACTAGTCGATGTCGGATCTTCTTCAGCTCGGGCGAATGGCGCGGTATGCACACTCAAAGATATGCTGCAGGCCGAATTGGGCCCCTTGGCGGAGACGGCAGGAGCTGAGGCAGCACATATAGGCTTCATGGCTCCTGCTGGCTCAAATCTCGCCCAAGCTGTCGCGTCGCTCGCCTCGCGTTCAGCATCGGAGTCAGAGGGAGCATCTCGCGTCAAAAAATTCTCGATGCATCTCGATGGGAATCATGCGCGCACGGCGGCCCTCTTCCTCTACGACCTTGGCGCGCCTGAATCCCCCGGTGAAGGAGCGCAGCGGCTTTTTGCCGGCTTGCGAGTGCTGGATGAAGCACCGCAGAAGTGCCAGGTCATCTTTGTCGAGACGATGAAAGCCGATCGTATCGGGCTCGCCATTATGAATCGGCTTGAAAAGGCAGCGAGCGAGAGGATCTCAATTGACCTGTAGCCCCGCATCAACCATTATGCACACCGAGCCTCTCCCATAGCGTGGTGAAGATCCTCAATTATGATACCTTCTCAACAGAGCTCAGACACGCATACATCTCTGGCGCAAACGCATTCCATCAGCGGAAGAACTCTGACCGCCTGGCATTGATGCCATACTCGCTCAACGCAGCGCTGAGGTCGTCCATCGTGAGCACCGTCCTGGAGCGATCCTGTGTAGGAAGCTCTTTGATCAGCATCCCTCTCGTTAGGCACGCTATGCGTGAGAGCGCAAACGTACCTTGGCACCTTGGCCTGCCGCTCCACCTGCTGCCGCGCCTCCTTTGCTGCGACCACCAGGCCCAGCATTGCTTCGGATGCGTGCATATTGAAACGCATCGGACGCAATGTCTGACACGAACTTTTCCGCTGCGAGCGACACGAGCCGCTTCAATCGCACATCCTGGCATTCGAACCCGGCGCGTTCGAGATAAAAGTCTGTGACTTCGTCTGGAATCTGCATGACACATGCAGAAGGGCCGGTGTCAGCTTCCGAGATTGTTGCGCTGCGTAAAGAGATAGTCCACGTGAGACGTACCAACGGAGTGTAGCCGTCAAGCATGAGCAAGAACTCAGACAATGTGCGATTTTTCCTCGCCTCCTCTTCTGCCCTTCTCGCCATCATTTGCGACTGCGCGGCGGTTGGGAGAATGCTGGAACCTCCTGCCACTGGCTGTGCTGCGTTGCCGTTGCTGGCACCGCCTCTGCGTACAACAAACTTTTCTAAGTCATCGCGTGTCACGACCCCAAGCACGAATGCGCGGCTTAGATCAGTGACGATGGCGAATGGCTCGCTTTGCAAGAAAACTGGAAAACGAACCCAAATTTTGAAGCGAGTTTCAGCTAAAGCCCAGAGAGAGACGAGGATATTGCACCCACCTTCGAGATCCGCAAGATCTGTTTGTGGAGTGATAATGGTAAACTTTCTTTTCTCGCCGTTGGTTGCCGCCTCTCGCTTCCAGAATGCCACCATCGCACTGTCCACCCGATCAGACGGTTGGCTGGTACCTTTCTCCAACCGCTCTCGGAGGCTTGCTACATCCACATAACCGAGCATCTTTCTGTTATCTCCCACAAGCGGCAGCTGGCTGTAGTCGTGGTCATGCGCGACGTTGAGCGCCTTTTCGATCGATGCGCTCCGCGAGACGCAGACGGCCGGACTGAGCTGAAGATCTTCGACGGTGGCACCGCGGTACTTGGCTGCGAGGCTCGTGCTGGACGCTGTGGGTATCAGAGGGACAGCCTCCACGCTCCTGGGAGCCTCGATGGGTCCCGTAATGGCCGCCGACGGCAATGCCCCCGACGAAGCACCAGGCGCGACAGACATTTTGCTGCTTTTCGGTGAGCAATCAGTGAGCTATAATCCCAGCACTCTGCTCCCTTGACCTTGACAAACTTTAACTTTCTTGATGGCAGCCGCAGATCGTAGTACTGTTCTTTGCATCAGAACATGGTTGGTTTGAACCAACAAGTCCAGCTTGAACGCATCGATGATGGCCCACCGCCCGTGGTATTTGAGGTCAATCCTGGAACAGAACTTAGAACGCATATGTTTCCCTCTCGGCCGAGAGAAGTGTCATTTTGATTCTATCCGCTCTCGTCGAGACATTCATTTTACACCCTTCGCATGGTTCCCAAGTTGAGATTGTCAAGCTGTCAAAGCCCTGATCGCTGCTATCTTATGTTCGTCAGGTCAAACAAAGCCCACTTAAAGACGCTTCCGAGGAGCATTTGAAGTTTGACGCAAAGTCCGCAATGACGGCGAAAACAGGAACCTGCCAGCTCCTCTCGCTATCGCGCCAGCAGCTCTCCCCGCAAGCAAGGCAACATCTTCCCCGGGTGATCTTCGCATCATCCTTTCGAAGATGGCAGAGCAACGAATCCTCATCTTCGCCGAATCGCACGAGGAGTAGTGCTGGTACTAGCAGTGATAAAACCCGCAGCAGCAGCGGCTCGTCCATCAGGAAGGATCCGTTGGCTAATATGGAATCACTCGCGCAAGACGTGAGGACCGCCAACCGGCAGGCGTCGCCTTTTGTTCCTCAACGGTCCAGCACAGGCACTTCTTCCTCGACAGCAGCGAGCTCAAGGCCAATGTTTGCCAATTTGTTCGATACAAGGAGGCAAGCAAGAAATGCCATTTCGAGAAATTGGGTGCGGACGCCAGGAGCTGCGGATTCTCCATCGCTCAAATCTCAACCTGCTCCGTATCAAAGTCTCATTTGGGGATCTGTAAGTCATTCGTCGTCGCAAGAGTCATGCCCAAGGCTGAACAGGTTCCTTGCATCTGTCACATCTAGTACTACAATCCTTCCACCTTCGAGCACGCGCCGGGAGAAGAGCAGTTCCAAAGGCGGAGGCGTGCTCCTCCTCTCCTTGGGCCCGGCCGGAAGGAAGCAGAAGCACAAGACATCCTGCACAAGCTCCGCCTCAACCCTGGCAAGCCGTCGCTTGCAGATGACAGTTACAAGAATGGCGCTCTGCTCACCAGCTACATCTCCGAGATGGGTAAAATCTTCTCTCGTGCCGAGAGCGGACTGACGCGTAAGAGCCAGCGCAACGTCGGTAAGGCTGTTCGCAGGGCAAGGGCGATGGGCATCTTGCCTGCGATGGCAAGAGGTGGCGGACGCGGCGCTGGAGTTGGGTGGAGGGAAAATTGAGACCGCGAGCACGTCTTTCACGCAAGTGAAATCTTCAAGTCTTCTGTATTACAACGCACACCGATCACGATAGTATTTAGAGTGTGTACATGATATCAAATAGAGAAACGAGATCGAAAGTGAGTGTGCGATGTCGGATGAGTGAAGGCTTGTTGGGGGATGAGTTCCAAATTTATGCCCCGATCAATAGTCTTCAGGCTTGCGCCACTGCACGGCAGGTGCAGGCTTGCGACCCCCGCGGGATGGGTTGATAACCGTGACTGTGGAGCTCCTCGCGGTACCTGTAGACTCACGCGAGATGGACGTCTTGCTCGGGCTGAACTGCGGGTGCGCATTGTTCTCTTTCTTGGCACCGGCAATTTCAGCTTCGACGAGTACAGCTGCCTTTTCGGCGTTGTTGGGGTCTGCCACAGAGTTGTCGACAGATTGGACGTCCAGCGCGCGGCCTTTGCCCTTTTCCGCGGCAGAGCACTGCGACTTGACCGACTTTCTGCGTCTGACTTTATCTGCGTCTGTTTTTGGGGAGGGGCGTGTGGCGTCCACGGATATACGAGCAGATTTGGACTTGAATTTTGTAGAAGATCGCTCCACGGTGATAGCGGCGCGCACAGGCCTGAAATCGCTTGAGATGCGCGCCTTTTGTGCTTTGACAGCTTGCAAGTCCTCGTTCGCTTCGGCCACCTCCTTGGCGTGCCATGCGGCGACTTCAACCAAAGCGGCAGCCGTGGCCATCTTTCGAATGTCTTTGAGCTGCTTCTTTTGCCCTTTGGCTTTTTCAGCCGCTACTCGCTTTTCGCGATCGTGCTGCTCCTTTCTGGCTTTGCGCTCGGCATCCTTTTCGGCTTGGATTTTACGCCTCTCTTCAATTTCTTGCTTTTTGCGCTGGCCTTCTGCACGCTTCTTAGCAGCTGCAGCCGACTTGGCGGCTTCTTTCTCCACCCACGCTCTCTGCTTTTCGGTCTTCAGTTTCGCTATGAGCTCCTCCTTTTGCTTCCGCTCCTTTGCTTTTCGTTCTTGCTTCTCTTGCTGCTTCTGCCGCGTAGCAACACGCTTAAGCTCGGCCCTTTTCTCTTTTGTCTTGCGCTTTTCGACAGCAGTGTCCTTTTTTGGGCGTTCGGCTTTTTGTTGCTTCAGCACTTTGATCTTCTCACATGCCGTAGCTTCTGGGTCCTCCAGCTCGTCCCCTTTCGACGTCCCAAGCACTGCATCACCACTCGCTGCGGCTGCGCCTAGCTCTGCATCTTCCGAAGCAGTGCCCTCAGGAGCAGCTTTGTTCTTCGACGGGTCGACAGCACTCGCCTCCGCATACGTGGTAACCTCGAGCTTGCCTTCAGCGCTTGCCTGAGAAGTGTCAATTATGTCGGGCGATGCTTCCCAACCCTTTGTCGCGGCAACCGACTGCGATGCCGACGTAGTTTCGCGTTTCTTGGGCAGAGGCGTGGATATGGCTTTCTTTGTCATGGGGGCTGGCATAGCTGTGGTCTTCATCGAGTCTTTTTCTGCCGCCTTGACGGCCGTTTCTATTGCAACTTTCTGCTCAAGCGCCCGGGTTTCTTACTTTGCGCGCTCCTTCTCTGCAGCTGCTAATTGCGCTGCCGCATTCTTGTCTTCGGCCTCCTTACGCTTCGCCACTTTCGCACGAGCCTTCTGTACGGCCTTTGCAGCCTTGGCTGCCGCATTTGCGGCCATCTCCTGCTCTTTCTTCTTCCGCTTTTCCTCCTGCGACCGCATCGTGATGTCAGCAAGAACCATTCCGACCGGCTCAGTCAATCGAACACACCTTTGCGGCAAACGTCTCTGCATCGCGCTTTGCTTTGGCTTCCCGCTCGGACTTCTTGTGTGCTTCGCGAGAAGCTTTTTCTTGCTCCTCTTCGACTCTCGCTGCAGCTGCTGCCAGGAATTTAGCGGTCCGCTCACGCCTGTCGCCTTCTTCCTGCGCAGCCTTCGCTTGACCTTGCTTGATGTGACTGGCGACAAGAGCCAGAACGCCTGCGGCACAGTCCTTGGCTTCAGTATCCTCCGCTTTTACTTGCTTCGCTTCCTTCTTGGCAGTGTCAGCAGCAACTTCAAGCACGCTCGTAGCGCGTTCTCGGCCTTCAGCATCGTCGGCCTTCTGCTTCTCGGACTCCTTCTTGACGTTGCTAGCAATAGCAGAGTATGCGTTAGCAGCTTCTTTGCGTGCCTTAGCCACTTCCACCTCCGACATTTCTTTCTCCTCCTTGACTTGACTAGCGGCAAGCGCAAGGACCCTCGCAGTCCGTTGGAGACTCCCTGTCTCTTTGGGGTTGCCCTTCCGTGTCCCTTTCTTGACGTTGGCTGCAAGAGCCTCAAGCGCATCGGCTGCACGATTGCGGGGCTTTGCTTCCATTGCTTCCGAATCCCCCTTGCCATGCTTGACGAGGGTCGCTGCAATTTGCAGGACGCTGGTTGTGCGCGCCTTGTCCTTTGCGTCCTCAGTCAACTTTTCCGCATCCTTCTTGAGATGGTCGGCAATTTCCCTTAAGATACCACGGGGCGGTTCACACTCTTTAGCCTCCTGGTCTTCGGCCTTCTCCAGAATATGCTTGACGTTGCCTGCAGCAAAATCGAGCATATCTGCGGTGCGCTCCTGGTCTGCTGCCTCATCAGCAGCCGGCATTTCTGTCTTTTTCCCCAAGTTCTCGGCGACCTTGTGCCAAATCTTCGCACCAACAGCCAGGGTAGCACCATCCAGGATTGTATCGTTGGCTTTCCCTTCTTCAGCAGCCTTGGTGGAGGCTTCAGGCTCGGCCTCCTTCTCATGCTCATGAACCGTGCCCGCTGCAGCTGCAGTTGCGGTCGCTGCACTAGAGGCATCGGCAGCTTCGTCTTCCGCCTCGGAGGATGGCTCTTTTGCGACCTTGTGGGCATCCAGAGAGGCGTAGGGATCTGTGTGATTGACAGGCGCTGGCGCCTGAACGGAATTTTCTGTGTTAGGTGGTACGGCAAGCACAGCGGGGGCATTGGCCGATTCAGCCGCCTTCTCATCCTTGCGAGGCTCGCTGACGAACTTCGCAGTTGGTATCGTCTGAGCATTTTCTCCTGCGGCAGGGGTACCTATTGTCCTTTGCGCATCTTTTTGGGCGGCTCTAGCGGCCGCGGCATCTCCGGAAGCATTAAAGGCGACAGCCTCTGCGGTCTTGCTGTCGGTATCGGCGTCGGTGTCGGGTGTGTCCTTGTGTTCGGCCGGCGTAACAATCGCCGCCGCCGACTCGCGCTTGTCATTCTTCATCGACTTTGCGCGCTTGGCCTCCGCGCGCTTCTTATCTTTGACCTTGCGCACCTCTTCCTTCTTTCTGTCAACTTCTTCCTTGGCAAGCTGCTTCTTGCGTGTCGCTTCCGCCTTGGCGAACTGCATCTTCCGTTGTGTCTCGTCTATTGCGTTCTGCTTGCGTCGCTTCGCGTCCTCCTTGGCGGCACGCTTCTCTTCGGCGTGGCGCTTCTTCTCGGCTTCCTTCACCTTGCATTTACGCAGCTTCTCGGCGACCTTTGCTGCTTTCGCGTCCTCCGGTTTCGTCTTGGATTTGGTCTCAGCAGCAGTGAGTGCAGCTGCAGCGGGGACATCCTCGTTGCCATCCTTGCTCGCATCCTTAACGTCCGCAAGCTTTTGGTCCATCGAGTTGGCTGTCGGCTCCTCGTTCGAAGCTTGCACAGCAGAGGCTATGGCCTTGTCATCCTTGCCCTCAGCCACAGGTGCCATCGAAACAACATGCGCCGGTGGGCTCTTGACCTCACTGACGATGAAGGAAGTAGATGCGCCATTCAAGTCCCTCATCGCAGCTCTGTTATCGCCTTGCAAAGCCTTGACAGCCTCAACTGCCGCGGCGGCCCTGCGCGCACCCTCGTCCAGAGCGTCTGTCTCAGCGGCGGCTTCGATGGTGTACGCCTTTGCATCATTTGTGCGCACCAAGGCCGCACAGGTGATGGCCTCCGCCCCGGCTTGCCCTTTCAGAGAGGACTGCGACGCCAGGCTGTCCGGGATTTGCGAAGCGTACACAGGGAGGAAGGCGCGGTTGCGGAGTGATCTTGCGTCATCGCCGTCGTTGTGCTGCTCCTCCGCGCGATCCGGGCCCCCGCACTGCAACTTCTGGTCGAGGCCATGACCAAATTAGAGGGCCTTCTCGGCCTCGGCATCCCATTTTGTACCCGCGATCTTGGTGTCTTGCGCAAGCCGCACGCCGACACCGGTGACGCGCTCCGACTCATGGCCGATGCTGGATAAGACGGCAGCGGCGTCGGCTGTGGGCGCATCAAGGGTGGCGAGCTCTTTGGGAGAGAACCAGCGGGGGATGATGAAGTACCTAAAGGGGATCAGCAGAGTGATGATGACAGGGAAGCCGACGCCGGCTGTTAAATGAAAGGATGCAGGGTCAGACTCTCTGCTGCTGTCTCGCTCTGTATATCTCGCGTACACTCACCGATCGTCTGACTGATGCCCATGGTCATGCCAAAGAAGATCCACTGGACGGCAACAAATAGGAAGATCTTGCTACGGCGCAGCTGCAGCAGCGGGTCGTCCGGGTTGGCCATCTTCCTATCCTGGACGAGAGCGAGCGTCCTAGCGACGATGGGGTTGCTTTCAATGCTGCCCCATCCGACGAGGAGGAAAACGCCAGCAAAGACAGCTCGCGGCATAGTCCCGAGCGCTTTGAGGAACGGCGGGCTGAGCGTCGCGATAGTTAGGAGACCGATGCAGAAGTGAGAGAAGCGCTGTTCGACCACGCGTGTGTTAGTCACCACCTGTCTGCGGTACTTGGCTCCAGCAACCACAGCGCCTGTGGGCGCACATTCACGGATGTGCTTCTGGTCCTGGTGGTCCACCTGCTTGTAGATGGACAGTGTATCGGTATGCACGGGCGCCTGCGGGACGAGACCGTTCGGCGCAGGCAAGCCGAGGAAGCCCGAGACAAGTGTGGTGATGCCGAGCAGGAAGAAGTCCCAGTGGAAGCCGGCGGGGGTCTTGACTGGGAACTGGCGCGCCTGCGCCATGACGGAACTTACGTTGTGGTCAAAGTAGAACAGCAACATGATGAGGAAGCCGAACGGCGCGGCGATGAAGACCCACTTGAGCTCGATCTGCCAAAAGTCAACGAACCACGAGCGGTCGAGCGTGGGGTAGAACGCGCGCGTGATCGGGAGGCCCTCGATGGGCACCTGCCGCAGAGAGTTCTCGGGGAAGTGGCTGAAGCCGGTCCAGAAGAGGATACCAGCGGGGAAGGCATAGCTGGCGACGAGTTGGCGCACGCGGAACGGCAGGAAGGACGTCTTGCCCATTTTGCCGACCAGGTAGACTGAGACGGTGAACAGGATCGCGATCGTCACGCTCAGCCAGCCGGTGGTGTTATTCAGTGGCAGCGGCTCGAACTCTTCGATCAGCAGCTCGATGCCCTTTTGGATATAGACGATGCCGACGTAGAAGCCAAAGGTGGAGCTCGTCATCTGATGTGAAAAAGGGTTAGCAACGATGCCCACGTAAATCAGCACGGACACCACCCGTAGTGATCTGCGGAAGTGTCAACTCACATCCGTGATGAACCTGGTGAAGTCGCAAATGTTGAAGATGGCGACAACGAAATGGAAGCCAGCTGCCCAGACGAGGGTCCACGTTTGGAAGCGGAGGTAGTCCATATTGTCAAAGCCATAATACCTGGTGACGAGGTTGTATTGCGTGTAGTTGACGAGATTGATCAGACCTGTGGGAGCCATACAAAGCGTTTGGAGCAACAGTGAGTCTTGTCAGAAGCGCTCGGTTCCAATGCCGAGGACCTCGGTGAAATCGCGCCTGCTCGGCCGCCAACATACCCGTGACACCGACAAAGGTAAGCGGCTGGACCGAAAAGAGTGGGAAG
Organism: Tilletiaria anomala UBC 951; assembly: GCF_000711695.1. Taxonomy (NCBI): domain Eukaryota; kingdom Fungi; phylum Basidiomycota; class Exobasidiomycetes; order Georgefischeriales; family Tilletiariaceae; genus Tilletiaria; species Tilletiaria anomala. The sequence continues at coordinate 27,538 of NW_013546987.1, forward strand.
ACGACGGCGGCGAGTGCCGAAGCTAGGATTACCTCATTAATTCCGTATGACCCGCCGGTGCGGTAGTTCATATCCAACACGTACGCGATCGCCGGCATGAGGCTGCAGGCAAAGGAAGTACAACAGCAGCAGGACCGTCGTGGCGGTGGTGGTGGTGTCAGCCCAAGCACATGAGGGACAACCTTGATGCCCCGTCATTCAAGGCTCCTCCATCGGAGCCCGGGAAGCAAGATCAAGCGATCTGGACTCACTTGATGAAGTACATTCTTACGATCGAGTCAGCGATCGTGAACCAGTTGCGCGGATACAGCGCTGCAGACCAATCCGAGACGTAGAAGGGCAAGCGCCTACGCACATCGTAATACATCCCTCGAAATGGCATCAGCTGGTAGAGCCACGAGCGCTGCGACCACAGCAGGTCGTTGTCGAAGAGCGGGTAACCCAGCCCTGCCGTTGGCGCGTCGTCACCGTCTCCATCGTCGCCGCACGGCAGCGGCAAACTGGCTGGCTTCTCGTGGTGGATCAGCGTCGAGCGCTGTTGATGCAGGTTGGTAATGTTTGCCTCGTTACCACTCTCGCTCTCGACACGGGCCAACTTGCGTCCAGCCAGGGCGGAGGTGCGAGCGCTGCGAAATGGGCCGCCTGCAGCATCGTCAAACGTGCTGGCTACGCTGCTTGCGGCAAGACTGTTTGAGACGCCAGCCGGGGGCATGGCGGGGATCTTGCTTGCATCGGTCTCCTTCATATTGATCCTCTAATCTCAGGACGTTGTCGTGGAGGCTGGCAGTGGGATACGGGGTGCCTGAAGATGGTCCGTCTTGATCGATGTGGGTTATAGCTGTGAGGACAGCGTTGAGATGGGGCATGAGGTGAAGGCAGAGAAGCGAGCGCAACTCCCGTCTCCGTCAAGGTGATGGCCGAGTGGTGTTGTTTGTTACATTCTTTATGCTTTCGTCAATGGTGCGCACTGCTATTGATGGTAATCGCCCTCTCTTCCTCGCCACTCCATGGCTTATCCTCAGTCACTTGTAGACGGTCTGCACCCCTCATCGCGTTGGACGAACTCATTTACGTCGTTCCATCATAAAGCTCTTCACCCCACAGCAAGAAAGCAACAAGCAGACCTACAAACGCATCGCTCGAGCCTTGGAGGGGATTTCCCCCTCTCCGGGTATATATACACTCGTGGGTAGTTCTCTAAGTAAAACTTGACTGGAGAACTCTTGTGAATATGTGAAGAGGGCGGTGATCATGGCCCGAATATTGCGAAACGAGCATGGAGATGCCAAGAAGGAAATGCGGACACCGCCACAAATGTAACACGCCCCTTGTTCCGATCGTATCGGACGGTTTCACGAAGATGTGGGCGTGTGTGTGTTTGAACACAATCCAGATACCAGTATGACAAGCCTGATCAGACAGCTGTTGGCGCAAGTAGTCTGCACGTGACTGATTGCTGCGTACCAGCCCGACCACGCGAATGGACATCTCACAATTTACGGCTCAAACTACTCCTCACAGTCATGCAGACAGCTCGATAGATGGGAGTATCCGTAGAAGGGCTATATGAATGTTGGAGCCTGTTGGAGAGGGTGCAAATTGGTTAATCTTTCCTTTGTCACCGTTTCGAGAGCATAACAAGGATGTCTCACAAGAATTCTACGTAGTGAGGAGAGTCTCACTCAAAAGGGGGAGGGCACTGGGCAACCAGCCGCGCACTGCTACGTGTGGCGCGGCTGGTTCAAAGGCGCGCCGCAATTCTTTTTTTCCTCCAGTTTGGCGCACACGCGGAGAGTATGTACACAGGTAACAAAAGCCAACATAGACCAGCCTTCCAGTGACGCCTCCAACCTTTCCTCCGGCTGACAAGATCTACTAGGATGAGTGCGAGGGTGTAGGAGCAATGGAGCGTGAGGTAGCCGCTGTCCGCGGTCTGCAATTCAATTGCCTGTCTGCTGTTCGAGGCTATGGGTGCACCAGGCTTGTCTATACATTGAGTGCGCGTCCATTTGATTCAGGTCTTGGACCTTGATGGTCGCCCACGAGTCCTTGGGTAATCAACCTACGCTGCGGCGCACGGCGTCTGCGCGCTCGGTGTGTCTAGCTACCCTTGTATATTGGATTGTGATGAAAGGCTTGTATCACATACATGCACGTGCCCGAGAGGGTGGAGATGTGAGGATGAAAGGCCTTGGAAGGATCGAGTCGAGATTGACAATTGAGGACGTGGTTGGTGGGCAGAACAAAAAGTGGCAGCCGCCGCTGGTGAGAGATTGGGGTTTGTGAACCGAAACCAATCACCAGCCGCGAGGTTGCGATCAAGTCTTTCAGTCATCCACCCTTTTGTCATATGGAACGACACATCCCACTCACGGTCTCCTCTCAAACGGTCCTGCAGACGGACCATCACAGGACAGGCTTTTGGATCACTGCGTAGGAAGCACTCGCTGGTCCTGAAGTCCGGACAGGACCACGGAATCTCGTGAACCGCCGCCTGACGAGCAGGTGATCGTCCTACCCCCTTACATGGCTTACTTGACCGGTCTTCACATCCCTCGCGTTCGTCGACGAGCAGCGTTGACCAGACCAGGCGCCAAATAAGGATATTCGCCACAAACGAACACAAGGAGAAGCGCAGCGGACAGCAAACGCGTGCACATTTGGAGGGGAAAAGATTCACATGATGCCCAGAGCAACCAACGCTAAGTGAAACAAAACGGCGTTGGGGCTTCTTTCGAAAGTCGGAAAACAACTTCTTGCGGACGCGCATCTTCCCTCTGGATCTAATGGACTGACCAAGGCACAGGCAATCACTCCTGCATCCACCGCATACACGTAACGCGGTGGCTTGTGGCTTGCTAATGGACTTACCACAGCACACCGAGCAGCAGCGAGCACAACCGGCCTTGCGATACGAACTACTAGCGCGCATTTGATAGCTCGCGCATGGGACGCAGAGGGATGACAGTCATAACAGACGCGAATGAATACAGCGGCGCCGGCAGCGAAGACGTCAGCAGGATGGACGTCGATGGCGAGGAGAGCGTCTCCTTCTTCGTGCGCGCTCTGTACGACTTTTCATCCGAAGACTCGTCATCGCTCTCCTTTCGCAAGGGCGCTCTGATCGAAGTTCTGACGCAGCTCGAGAGCGGATGGTGGGACGGCCTGCTTGGGAACGATGTCCGGGGCTGGTTCCCCAGCAATTATGTTGAGATCATTAGCGACGAAGAGGCAGAGCGGGAGCTTCGTGCGCGCGCTCAGCACCTGATGCAGAAGAGCGCAGAGGCGCAAGGCACTGCCAAGTCTGCTAGCGCTTCAACTGCAACTTCCTCTTCACTATCGGCATCGTCGGAGGCCAACATGCTGAACCATCAGGGCAGCGGAGGGTCTAGCGGCACGCTCGACTACAGCTCGCTTAGCGCGATCAGCACGTCCGGTTTTGATGGTCTCGGCCTCGGACGCGACCTCGATACTCTGCGCGCCCTCATGTCTGGGGAAGGCCTCTCTTCGTCCGGGCACGGGGACGCGTTCGAGGAGCTGGCGGAAGCTGCCATGTCCTCGGGCAAGCACCACTCCGGCAGGCGCAGCCGCAACGGCAGCAGGACGCGGCGAGAGAACGGCCGCGGTGGCGGTGGAAGTGGCGACGACGCCAATGGCGCGGGTAGCAGCGAAGGAGAGCAGGACAGCTCCAGCACGACGACGATCGAAGATCGGCTCAGTGCGGGCGAAAGGAGCCGTGTGCAGAGCCGCAACGGCTCGCTCAGCAAGCGTGGGAACGCGCGCAATGGCGAGTCCAGGCGCCAGTCGATATCACAGGAAGCATTGAACAGTCGTGCGTCTTCGGTGCAACATCGGCCCAGAGCGGCGACAGACTTGGGAACGCGACTTGGCATGCCAGGGGTGGGTTAAGGCTGTTGAGACAATTCGACCTTCGTGACAGAATGTAGTTGCTGACTCTTTTCGACCTCCGCCGGGATAGGCAACTTCTCGCGATCAACCCGTGGAAGAGTACGGCACGCCCAACACGCACGTCTCCAGCAGCGACGAAGATGGAGCCTGGACGGCGGCTGGTACCTCCGCGGTCGCCTCTCCACCCTCGGCAGCCGGGCTGTCCGCCTCGCTCGTACGGCCGCTCAAGGTGACGCGGCGTTTGCCAGACGATGATCGACACGCCTCGCCAAATCTCACGCATCCGCCCGATTCTCTCTGCACTCGTCAATCTCGCTCCAACACAACCGAATCAAACACGTCCAAGCTCTCTTCTGGGCTGATCAGCATTGGCAGCAAGGCGACCAGTTCCACAACGGGCACGCTTCCCTCAATGCTGGATGTCCCGCCCGGCAATGCTATCGACTACTTGCCAGCAGATGCAGGTGACATCAAATATCCCTGGCTCGTTCGCCTCACAGATGACGAGCAGACGTTCTTCTACTACAACATCGATACAAAAGAAACCCGATGGGACTTGCCGTCTGCTTCTGCTACAGGCTCGGACGCGAAAAAGTTTGATGCGACGACGGCAAGTTTCCGCGATTCCATCCGCCGTCCGAGCGCCATCACGCTGGGGTCGTTCGAATCAGACGATTCGGACGCGGATTCGCTCCTGCACAATTTGCGTGCACCAGGTAAGTCGCCGCACAAGCTTTTGGCCGCGCAGGGCGCGCGCAGTGGGATGGCCGCTGCGCCATACGCTGCTATCGGAAGCGCCGGCAAGCGGCTTGCCGAGCCCAAGGCCCTGCTGGATGCGCCGCCGGCTCTGCTCAAGGAGGCGGAGCAGGCTGCGAGTTTGCAATACGCGCTCCAGCCGCGGGAGAACCTCGTCGTACTGCTTGCCGGGCTGCAGGAGTCGATGGCGGAAAGCATGAGCAAGGTCATGTCCATAATCTCCGAATTCGGCACTCGGTCCAAGACAGAAGGCGACCTTGTCGGCGCGGAACTGTCCAGCGCCGTCGCTTCTACGTTGCAGTCTGTCCGAGCGCTACTGTACTCGGCTGGCGGCATGGCCTTGACGCCTGAAGATCTGGAGAACGTTACCGATTATGACATTAGCAATACCACCTATGCGCATTGTTTCCCAGCCCCAGACCTCGCGTTGGCGCAGTACATTGTCGGCCCCCAGATCTCCGCGCTAAACAACAGCGCTGATACCAAGACGCAGTCTCCGAAGCTCATCCAGCCTTCGCTCAAGGGAACCAGTCGAAAGGTGATCCAGTCGCTCTCCAAGCTGATTCTCTCTTCGCGAACCCTCATCGAGTTCAACAAACTTGACGCGGCGCACACCCCTGTCGACCTTGAGTCGGCGCAGATCTTGGTGTACAGGATGGAGCAGCGGAGGCAGCGCGTGAGAGAAGACGCAACGGATCTGCTGCGAGCTGCAAGCACACTCTCTGCAGAACTGGACAAGCACAGAGGCGCGGCCGCGCAAACTGGGTCGAGCCTGAACTGGCCACGACGGCTTGATGGGATCCTCAAGAGCGGGGAAGGCGCAGCCGGCGTGGGTCCCGAATCTTTGAGCGGCGGATCAGCCGCATCGTGGCGAGGAAGCGGTTTTGTACTGCCTTCGGCAAGGGAGACAGCAGCGCTGCGAGCGGATGCAATAGGGCACTTCACCAATCCTTTCGATCTCACACCCGAAACAAGGTCGCTGCTTCAATCGGGTCGGACAGCGCTTCGTCGACGGCCGAACCAGCAACTCTCGCCGCGCAATGTTGCCGAAGTGCTGCAGCCCCAGCACGATGACTTGCGCCTCCAATTTCTCGGCCTTCGAAATCTCCTGCGCACAGGCTCACTGACTGCATCCACACCGGAACGATCCGAGACGCCGAAGCCTCTCAATCATGAGCAGAGCTTGGCTGACAATCGCATTGACTCGCCGCCGCTTTCGAGCGATTTGCTCGGGCAGGCCGAAGTGGTGCTTCAGCGCGTAGGTACCTACCTCGGTCTGCTGGAAGATATCGATCTCGCGAGCACGCTCGACTTTGACGGACCTGGCAAGACAGGCCTCGATCCATCAGATCTCTCTGACAATCTGGTCCTCAAAGCAAGAACTCTCGCGCAAGAGTTTGCACAGGCCAAGCAAGATCTGTTCGACGCCGCGTCTGAGATTCTAGTGGATGCACAGGACGCTGTCTCCTCAACCTTCAAAGCAACAATCGAGCAAGAGACTGCACAGGGCATCCTCAATCGCGTCGATGCGCTCTTGCTGTCAAGCGGCGATGTGCAGGATCTACTTCAGCAGCTGCTGCAAGTTGCTACTGAGCAGCAGTCATGCGGGCATGCAAAGATTGGGGCGAGAGCCAAGGTGTACGGCGTCGTTGATCTTCCAGCGCCCGCTCTCTCAGCCGCAGCGTCCACCGAGCAACTCACAGAAGCCTCAGTCGATGACGGGGCAGCTGGAGATGATGGACGCGGCGGCGTGCTCTACTCCGGGCCTGGGGTTGCTGGGCCCGACAAATCACCCGGTGACAATCGATATTTGGCTTCACGACCTAGCCTTGCCAACCGAGGCCGTTCATCCTCGACAGCTGCGTCAGCATTGGCGAATCGACGAAAAGATTCGCAGGGCCTCGACAAGGACGGGGACTTCAAGTCGCCACTATCTGACAAGATTAAGAAATTCTTTGGCGACGAGCCCAGCTCCAAGGAACTCGAAGCGACGGCTACGGCAAAACGCGTCGAGGCGGATCCCTGGTTCCTCGAAGTCGACTACTCGCCCGATGATATTGTCATGAACAGCGATGGTCAAGTCAAGGGTGCCACGTTAGGTGCTTTGATGGAGCGTTTGACCATGCACAAGAATTTCGGTGAGCGAGAGCAATCTTCTCGAGAAGTGGGACTGTACCTGATCGCTTGCCCTGTTAGATGCCAACTTCAACAATACCTTTCTGCTGACCTATCGCTCGTTCACCACAACGCACGAGCTCCTCGACCTACTATTCGCTCGCTTTCGCATTGCCATACCTTCAAGCCTCTCGGCGCTGGAGCAGGAGATGTGGGTTGAAAAGAAGCAGCAACCTATTCAGCTTCGAGTGTTCAACGTCCTCAAGTCTTGGCTTGAGACGTATCTCTACGAAGGAGAGGACGAGAAGTACCTTGAACGCATTCGAAGGTTTGCCGAGAACGAGATGGCAGCAACGCCGTCGATGGCGCTCGCGTCTAAGCAACTCGTGCGACTGATCGAGAGGAGGCGAGGTGATGGGGAGATGCAGGTGCGGAAGATGGTCATGCCAAATTCAGCACCACCGCCGGTGCTACCAAAGAACTTGCGAAAGATCAAGTTTTTAGACATAGATCCCCTGGAGATGGCGCGTCAGCTCACACTCCTCGACAGCACCTTATTTTGTCGCATCAAACCTTTTGAGTGTTTGGACAAGAGTTGGTCCAAGAAGGATGCAGACAAGCTAGCACCGGGCATCAAAGACACCATCAACACCAGCAACAGGGTACGCCTTGGACATGAACCGGATCAGACGTGCCGCTGACTCTCTTGCCATCGGACAGATTACCGGCTGGGTCGCTGAGGCCATCTTGATGCAAGAAGACCTAAAGAAGAGAGCACTATGGGTTAGGCAGTTCATTGCCATCGCAGACCGATGTCGAGCACTACAGAACTTTTCAACAATGACAGCGATCGTTTCTGGTCTCAATTCTGCGCCAGTCTATCGTCTGCGCCGAACGTGGGATCAGGTGAATCAAAAGCACGTCACAGTTCTTGAATCTCTGAACAAGGTCATGCAGTCGAGCAAAAACTTTGCCGACTATCGGGAGATGATCCACAAACTCAACCCACCTTGTGTTCCTTTCCTCGGTGAGTGTCGGATAATCAAATGGAAAGCCGCCGTGCTGACTCTGTACTTTACACAGGCGTGTACCTAACCGACTTGACATTCATTGAGGACGGTAATCCTGATCGGCTCAAGACGGATGAGCGGCTCATCAACTTTGGCAAGCGTCAGAAGACTGCAGAGGTCGTCAAGGAGATCATGATCTACCAGAGCACTCCGTAGGTGGGCTCATGGTCTGCACGTGTGTTTCATGTTCTGATCTTCCCCTCTCCCTTCCCCCGCGTAGATTCAATTTGACGACAGTGCCAGGCATTCAGAAGTTCATCAATGACAACCTGGTGGACACCCGCAGCGACAATGATCTGTATCAACAGTCTCTGTTGCTCGAGCCAAGAGAACGAGACGACGAGAAAATTGCTCGTCTGCTTCAGGAAAGCGGGTTTTTGTGATGTACCGCTAACAACTCGGTCTGTCTCTCGTTGTACACCTTGCGCCTCGTTCACGATCCGCCATGTCCGTGTGTGTTCTTGCATCGCAAGTCCACGCATCACTCTCGTTCTAATCCAACATCTTCTCACTTCAGTGCAGGCATACATACCCGAAAGGACAAAGGCAGATTGTATTATTGGCCTTCCGGCAGTAAGGATTACTCTCAGAACAGTATGATGGTGCTTCATTTCACGAAAATGTCCGAATACTTTCGGGTAAGATTGTTGAAGACGCTGCCAAAGAAGAGTGCGATGATCGTTGAGGTCATGATAATCACATTGTACGGCATGCTGAAGTCGGGTACGGCGACTTCGAGCAGCGCGGGCTGCGTGTAAATGCGTGCTTGCTGCAGTACCGCCAGACCTTGTCGACTTGAGCTGTCCAACAGCGGTGTGATGACGGCACTGGGGAGGTCGAATCCTCTGTGCGCATCTGGAAGGTGCTCGGTGTATCGAAGGTAGGCCTTCGCAACATCATAGGTAAGAATGAGTGTACTGGACGGTGGAATACGCAGCTCCGCCTCAAGAAGAAAGCTTCGCTCGCGAGGCACAGGAGGTTGGTGTGCGAGTGAGAGTAGGAAGGGAGGTTCGAGCTCGTCTCGGAAGTAGACCCTTCGGGATTCGTCCTCGGAAGGTGTGTGCCCCTTCAAACTCGCTTGGTCAGTGCGTACGTCGATACGTATGGTATGCATATATGGCTTCAAAAGCCATGGCAGCGACTCGGTATATAACACTCGACGCTCATGCAGGATGTCCTTATTGCTTATTCTCAAGACGACCTGGCCCGCTTCTTGTCCCGAGCTGATCAATGAACGCGATGCTGTCAGTGATGGCGGTGCTGGCAGCGACCCGAGCGTAGCTGTCGAAAGCGGTTGGTCGAAAACATCAGCGATGCACTAGGCAGATGTCGTATATGGACGACTCACGAAAACGGAATGCCTGCTCGTCTGGCCAGCTGAGGCCAACATTGAGATGTGCTTCTGGATACCGCCAGAGCTCCTTAGCGTTGTATGCGACCGATTGTTGTCGTTGGAAAATCGTGGCGAAGCGCGTCTTGCTGCGATGTTTTTTGGCCTCGACGGAGTCCTCAATGTCATCCGCAGCGTCCTTTTGAGCGTCCATCTCCGCCGAAAAGTCGGCATCCGAGAGTAGAAGCTGTTCCCACATCATGGGTTGCGGACTCAGCACGATATTGTCTTGAATACCGCTTTTGAGCGTCGGAGGCCGCATGACAGTCACTGTCGAGGTGTCGGCGAGCGGGCACGAGCGCGTGACTTCACGCCCAAAAAGTGTCATCATGGACCAATCTGAGGAGAATAAAGAGGTCAGCTGAGAGCCAAATTGGCTCACAAGATGTAACTTTCTCACCTCGCCTGAGAATCGCACGCCGTTCGTGGTCAATCATTGGGCTGAAGACTGCTTGGAAATTCAGCTTGACCTCCCAGCCACTGCCCTTTTTGAAGACACGGACATATAGACCGTGAAAGCCAGAGCTCAAGACAGCATGTGGACTGAGCAATTGAGCAAGCCCGGCGCTGGACTTGCACGGCAGCAGTTTCAGCAATGGAGCGAGGTTCTCGGTGCATATGTTCTCCGAGGGTAATGCGGCATAGAGGCGTTCGGTAGCGGCGCCCGAGGATGTGGTCCAGTCTGCAGAATAAATTTCGCCATCACGCAAAGGTCTCACGGCGACTTTGTCGTCCGCTGCGTCTAATGAGGCACAGAATATGCCCGCTAAAGACGCGGTGAGTGTCCTCCATCTTGCCATGACCGAGTCGATGATCGGGACAGGACTTAGGTCTGCCGCCGCGGTCTGCGAAATGTATTGCGCCATCCCTTCCATGCCCATATTCGTAGTTGATGTCCTTTTTTTCGATTTGGTCGTTGCAGGAGCACTGATGGTCGCCCAAATTTCGGCACCAGCGCCGACTGCATCGTCCCCTTGGACGCTCGCGCTTCGCTCATCCCAAAAGAGCGGGCTTCCCCATCGTTCATAGTCCCAGGTGCCGCGGTGCAGCGACAATGAAAGATCTTCAACGCCCGTAGCGCGAGCTATTTGGATCAGGGAGCGGGGGAGAAGCCGAAAATGATCGCTAGGTGTGCTCTTTGCACCGTCCCATCCTCCAGTGTCGTCACTGGAAGCGGGGGTGGCGGTCGACTTGATGAGAAACTCGAAAAAGGCGTGTACGCGCCCATCGACGAGCGGCCGAAGCGTAAGGGTCTCTGTGAATGACTCTCCGTTCGAGGTTGCTGGGTCGGCAAGGATAGGGCTGACGACCAGAGACACGGCGGCAGCAAGTGCGGCGACGATACGTACCCTTCGTCTACGTCCAGTCGAGAACCGGCGGTGGGGCTTCATGCTGCACCACGATGGTACGGTAAGCAACAGCGGGCTTTGCCACGCAAACGTGGTCTCGGCCTGCACATTCGATCTGTCCCCGTCCTCAGCTACGCATCTTGTTGAAGCCCAAGTTCCAATGGTGGTCGACAATAGAGATGGCGTCCCTCAACGCCCGACGCGTGACTCTGTCAGACGCATCGCTTTTGCAGCGGAACGGCGCGATCGAGAAGTTGCAACAAAAGGAATAAGGAACCCTTAGTACACGACGCCCTGAGGTATTATGAGCCGTATGCGTATAGTCGACCTCATGAAATGCAGTATTGCTGTTCGTTCAATTGATACCTGAGCCACACCCCAAAGCTGACCGTAAGGTCTGAAAGGAATCCTGGGCCAGGGAGAGCAAAATGAGGATTGAGACCGTCTGCCTGGCACTGCTCGGCGTGCAATTGACACGAGCCCAGCAAGAAGGACCCAGCCAAGCGGATCCACCAGCACCAAGCTCCTCGATATACACGCTGTTGCATCGAGTGGTGAGCCCCAAAGCGCAAGGTTCAGCATGGTTCCCTCGTGCAAAGCTCGAAATCAAGCATTACGACAGGTCAGCAGCGCCGAAGGGCGATAGCAGTCTCAGTCGCGGGTACGCGCATGAACCCCAGTCCGCACCCGCGTTGCAAGCTGCGCCGACTTATGTGCATCATCTCGAAAATCTCATCAGCCAGTCGGAATGGGACGTTTTAATCAAGGAGAATGAATCCACTGATGGTACCCTCAGCTGGTATCAGGTCACACTTGTGGAAGGGGAACCATCGGCAGCGAAGAAACCGGTCGCGGGCAGCGAAGGGCCCATTGCAGCAGCGAAACTCGTGAGTTTTTCATCTTACGACAGCCCCAGCGTCACGAGATACTGACAGGTGCACCTTCATGAATGCTCTCTCAGTGCCAGTTGAGCACACCACGAGCGCATGCACTGACAGTGAACCTATCACCAACGTTGCCGCCGCTCTTATCCAAAGCCGAGTCGCTAACACTCAAGCCATACGCGATCAAGTACGCCGTGCCTGATCTTATGCTCGATGCGAATGGCTGCCCTTTCGCTTCTGAGGCGGGTACGTATGCAGTGGAACGAGCAGAGGATAGTCTGCACGTGCGAATCTCTACGCCCCAAAAGCCACCAGTGTGAGTGTGGTATGCCTGCCTGACTCATCCTTTCCTCCACCTCGATGCTTTGGCCACAGTCGACACGCAACCCGAGCTGACCCATCGGCTTGCATTTCACTATCTAATGCTCAGCCCACCACTGCAGCAGCCGGTGCCCGTGCGCGAAGACGGCACGGCGGAAGTTCCACCAGTCGAGACAAGTTTCCTGCGGAAGTATTGGATGTTCGTTTTGCCGATCGTCATCCTGCTCATCCTTCCGAGCGAAGCGGTCGCCGGCGGTAGCGCAGAGCACGACTCGAGCTCGGAAAGTGCGCCCAATGCAGCGCTTGCGGCTAGACAGATCAAATAGCCTGTAGAGTCGAGTAGCACTCTCCAATGCGCGCCGTACTCTTGTGGCAATCTCAGCAGAAGCGGCTGTCAGAATGCAAATGATGAGGGTATGTGGAACCTCTGGCCCGCGGACAAAGATTTTGCAGCTTGTGTACTAGTACAAATGGGGATGGAACAAAGTCTGGGATGTCTATAAAGCGGAAAAGCCCCTGGCGCCGTCACCAGAACGATCGGAACAGCCGCCGGTCGGGCGATGTGGTGGATACTGGGAAGTCCTGCAGCTCGTGCTCGTCATTGGCAGTTATGGCCGTCGCGAGGCTGGGGTTCGACTCAGGATCAGGGTGGAAACTTTGCGTTGGTGAGGGTGTTCGGCCGCCGTGGAAGATGGCTCTTCGCAGTCGCTGAAAAGACCCATCGAGCGTATCGCCAAACCGGAGCAAGTACTGCGCGGCACCTTGTTCATCGTCGAACTCGTATGCCGAGACTTCTGACCCTGACCCTGATCCGCTGAGGCCGAACTCGTCTCCGTTGCCCGAGCTGCCTTTGTTGCCGAGGAAGATGGTGAGATCCTTCCGCGGCTGCGGACGCAGCAGGAACGGCTCGCCGCCTATTTTCGTGCCCTGCAGCCACAGCTGATGCTGGAGCATCTCCTTCTCCTTAACGGCCGCGCAAGCGCTGGGCGAATGGCCCCATAACCCATCCTGCGAGTGGTTGCGAGACCAACTGCTAAAAGGCGTTGGGCTGACACTATGGCTGCGAGAGCTGTTGCCGCTGCGGATCGAGGAGCCAGCGAATTTTACCTGCGTCTTGGTGATGACCGCGCGGAGCCCGCGGAGCCGACCCCGGGGCCTTAAGCCAACCTTGCGCACTATGCCGTACACGATGACGCCGACACCGATGAGGAAGAGGTACTTGCCGACGTCTCGCAGCAGAATGATGAACCCAGCATCGTTCGTATGCCACGACGAGCCGTAAAAGTGCTTGAAGAACGCCTGCTGCTTGGCAATCTCCATATCCAGATTCTTCCCGTAGAGCGACTTGGCCAATATGCGGATACCGCGCAGCCCACGCTTCGGTTTCCGCAAAGCAGAGGGCATCGCGATGCCGTTTGCGTCGGCCCACATGCTGTAGCTTGCACTGACGAACATGGGACCGGTGCTGAACATGACTGTTGGGTAGGGCAGCATATAGTCGTGGTTGAAGGCTGGCAACTGCTGAATCAGCTTTTTCATGAATGGATGCTGCGGCACCGACATCATCAGATCGTTCGATACTCCAACTGGTATGGTCTCGGGCAAGATCAATTCGAACGCGAGAAGCGGGTCCATCGGCCGAAGGCAGCCAATGTCGAGATCCATGTACACGCCTCCGTAATGGTACAAGACAAAGTAGCGGATCACGTCGGCTCTTTGGATGGGAAAGGGATACGAGTCGAAGGTTTCCAGGAACCAGTTGTAGTGCTTTTTGATAAACGCCCGAGAGTCTGCGTCGGTCCACAGAACATAGTCGCTAGAGAGAGTCGTGCACATTCAGTATGATGCCTGGGAAACATATGTCTTCGAGCAGGAGACAACTCACTAATCAGGGTGCATGTCTTTGCATTCGGCGCGAATCGCCTGCCATCGCTCCGGCAGAACACTTGACTTCCAGGTCTGATGAATAAGGCGAGGAATCTGTTCATCTGGCCCAGGCGGTAGCCGCATGGATGACAGGCCCTGTGTGGCTTTGGAATTGAAGCTTTGGCCAGCATGAAAATCGCCTTCTGGGATTGACCCGTAGGCATGCAAGGACAGAGACGGGTCGCCCAAGCCCGCTAATGTGACATTTTCCTGTGCGGAAGTTATTGTTGCTGGCTCCGCGGCCTGCACTGCCGAGGAGCCTGCTAATGTGGGTGTATGCGGGGCAGACGGTTCAGAATCTGACCCCGCGTCGCCTGGGATAGAGTTGAGGAGCCAGCTCGGCAGCCAGCTCGATATGGGCGAATAGGGCGCTAGCAGTCCATCCTGCTCCTGTTTCTGTCTCCCTGAGCTGTCTGCGTGACCATTTGCGTTCGCAGATGTCCATGCCGTTTTCGCGAAATCTGCACGGAGGTTCGAGATGAGCAGCAGCTCCTCCGGGTGGATCATCGCCTGTCGGTCGACGTGAAAGTAGCCCCATACCGAGCCAAGCACGATGACTGTACCCGCCAGGAGGAGCGTGAGCAGGACGAGTAGCGTAGTTGTCACCCTGCGCGAAGCCATGACGTCGTCCTTGGCTGCCTTTTAATGGAGTAGGATTTGCTTGGGAGGGGCCAAGATAGCCCAATGAGAGGCCAGCAAGCGACTAGCGTAGCCTACCTGCCTGCTCCTACAAGGTTCTCGACGCTTCGTCTCACGCTTGGTCCTTGCAAGGAGGTGCATAAGATGCTGCTTTCAGCTAGTCTAGCGGGTTTCATCCAGGATGTGGTAAAACGCCTGGGAGGCAAGAGCGAGGAGCCCAAGTTGCTGATGGTGTACACCCGTTGAGGACGGGTGCCAGCCTCTCACACTCACGCTTCTGGTGATTGCTGAGTAGAGAGGTTGTGTAATATATAAATTTCTGTGCCGTGTCGCCCGGGCCGTGTGCACGGTGTGGTCCACTTTTCGCACTCGGCAGCGCACCCCAGAACCACATCCCCTCAAAGCTTTACTAATTTAAAAATGATTGCAGTCAAGGTGGTTCAACTTGAATCATCACGGGCATATTCTCTGCGCCTTTCCGCAGGCTTTTCGAAAATAAATAATTCACGGCAACACATTGCGTCACTACCCCGACCTGCTGTCTTTTGGATGAGGCAATGTGATAGCCCCCACTGTGCTCGCTCCGCATAGCTCGACTGCTCAGGTGCTGGATTACCAAAGGTGATAGAAAGGGTGCCGTTCAGGCCGGTGCAATTATCTTGGCAGGGCTTTGGAAGGGTCCGTTTTGGGACCAGCACTGCATGACACAAAGACACAAATCGGGTATTTTGAACACTGCTAGGCATTGATGTACGGCACATTGGATATTTTCTTCTTGTCCTCAGCTTGTCGCTTTGAGTGATTTGTTCTTCGTTTGCCAGGGAGAAGATCAGCGGGCTCGCGGCTACCCCAGCCGGTGCCGGTGCTGCATGTGTAAAAATGAACTTGAGGCAGTGCGCACAGGGCAAAGGCGCCCGCAGTGCCCATTTGAGTGTTGGCATTTGCCACTGACTATTGCCTGCCTGCCAGCCAGCTTAGTCAGTGCGGAAGGACGCGAGGATACAGTGTATGCATCAGGGTGCCGATGGGCGATGCCCGAGACTGAGTATAATCCGGCCGAGTCCGGGGCCAGGCGGTTGCCCCACTCAGCGAGTTCATCCAACATGATCTATATACCACACATATGAGAGGCGGGACCGCAGCCGGCGTGACGGCGCTCGTCGCGGATTGATCCGTGGCCAACGCACAAACTCATGCCGGCCAAACACCTGTCTCGATTGTCGTTATCACGTTTCAAGGGAAGTCTGCCACCAAAACTACAGGGCGGCGATGAGAACACGTTTCAGGGGAGGACCAAGCTCTTACGCATCTACGATATGAGTTCGAATATGAGTCGCTCATCATTTCCACTGCGGCTTTTTCGGCGAACTCTGTTCATTGCTCTACATTCAAAGGCGCACTGCTCTGTTGCTGATACACACACCATATGAACATGTCGTCATCAGAACTTGTGGGGCCGCCGGCTGCCATTGGCGACTTTAATAGCGCTCCCGCGCAGGCCTGCGCACCTACCAGCCGGCCCAGCCGCCGATGAGAGCCTGGAGCTGCCAAGTCAAGAAGCTTGCGAAATGGGAAGTGCAACAGGAGGCCTGTCACGTGGACGAGCATGGGTAGACATGGCAACAGACCCAAGTACAGACTGGACGGGACTCGGAGGGATTCAAGCAAGCGGGGGTTTCCTCGAAATCTGCGTGCTCTCTTCTGCGAGCATGCCCAGGTGTATTGTCGGGAGAGTGTATAAAATGATGTAGTACATGCAATTGGGTTCAGAGCTTCGCACTTCTGCTAGATCACGCCGTCATCTGCTGTGCATGAGACGTGCAACCATCGTCGCCGCGCCGTACTGTTGGTTGCATTATGTTTTCACCAGGCGTATTAAGCCTCGTGTTTGTTACGCTCACGCTGTCATGCAGCGAGCCACTTTGGGAATTGAAAAAAGGTACGAAGATCAAGCCGAAGAGAAGCAAAAAGAAATTCGACATTCACAGGGTTCGAACCTGTGCGGGCAGAGCCCATCAGATCTCGCGCCGTAAACGGCAAAATTCAAGTCTGACGCCTTAGACCACTCGGCCAGAATGCCGATACTGTCCAAGGGGAAGGTATGTATTAATCTTTAGCAATACCATTTCCGCGTTAATTCGAATCAGACGCGTGATATGCAATTTCCGCCAAACTCGTACATCCGGCGATTCCGAATTGATCGGTGAGCCACATAAACTCGATGCCTGCGAAGTCCAGAGCAAGCTATTCAGCTGTACGTTGTTCATACATTGCAGCCAGTCAGCATTCACCAATGATCAGGCCTTTAAACAAGCGTTTCAGCATTATTCAACATGCAGACTTCATCTGTGCCACAGCTCAACAATGCGGACCTGTTCGGCACGCACCAGTTCATCGGTGGTGCCTGGTCCGAACCGAATGACGAGGACCTCTTTGAAGTTATTGGTGAGCTCTCCCATGCATAGCTGCGCCACATAGTTGCAAGTGACCAACTTGAATCAGCTTTCCAGACCCCGGTACCGCCTCACCGTGGGTGAAAGTCAAGTCGTCAAGCCTCAAGGATGTGGACGCTGCCATTAACGCTGCACACGCCGCCTTCCCCACGTACTCTCAGGTCCCCGCTCGCGAGCGCGCGCGCAAGCTGCTCGACTTCGACCGCTTGCTTCGTGAGAATCTCGACGACATTGCCACACTCCTCGTTTGGGAGACGGGCAAGCCTTTTGACGAGGCAAAAGGCGAAGTCGAGTATGCGCTCACCTTTAGCTGGTGGTACATCGGTGAAGTGGAGAGGGTGCAAGGCCAGACGGTCAAAGGCGCTGCCAATGCAGCCATCCGATTCTTTACCATCAAGCAGCCAATTGGACCGGTGCGTCGCCACACTTCATGTATACATGTTATCACCATTGCTGAAGGGCTCAAATCTACAGGTGGCACTTTTGACACCTTGGAACTGTGAGCTACACACCAAAAGACCACCCTGCAAACAACGCTGACCACGCATGCTTTCCAGTTCCTGTTGCGCTCTTTGTCCGCAAGGTAGTGACCGCGCTCGCTGCGGGCTGTACGGTTGTTGCAAAGCCCTCACCAGAGGCACCCCTTTCGACGCTCGCAGTCGCGCGCCTTCTAGAGCAGGCAGGCTTCGGCAATGGCATTGTGAATGTGATTTTGGCGTCTAACAAAACTACGCCGGCGATTGGTGAGCTACTCTGCTCTGACCGCAGGATCAAGAAAGTGTCTTTCACGGGATCGACGCGGGTAGGGCGAATCGTGATGCGGCAGTGCGCATTGAGCCTCAAAAAACTCACCCTCGAGCTGGGTGGCCTGGGTGCTTACCTTGTTTTCAACGATGCAGATGTGGACAAGGCATGTGTAGGTGAGCTACTGACATGGACGTGGATTTGATCATCTTCCGCTCGAAGAAATGGGATCATGAACTGTGCTACTTAGCTCTCGTGGCAAACAAGACGCGCCACGCAGGTCAGACATGCATTGCAGCTCAGCGAGTATTCGTGCATCGCAGCATATCAGACGTGTTCGCACAAGGACTCCTCGCGTTGTTGAGCCAGGTCAAGCTCGGTCACGGTCTAGATCCGTCCACGACTTTGGGACCACTCGAGACACTAAGTGGCAAGGAAAAGGCGATTAAGCACATTGAAGACGCACGCAGAAAAGGCGCTCAGATCTTGACAGCGGCCGTCGAGACGCCGACACAAGGGTTCTTTGTGACGCCGACGGTGGTCCTAGGATGCACCAAGGACATGCTCGTCTTCCAGGAAGAGTCCTTTGCACCAATTATCAACCTAACACTTTTCGACGCTGAGGAAGAGGTACGTCGCCACCACTGCTGAGAATGCACATACAGTCACTGAGCCGCTCCTTTCTCTTCCCCAGGCTATCCAAATGGCAAATGACACGGACATGGGCCTGACGTCGTATGTCTTTACAAAGGATGCCTCACGTCTGTGGAGATGCTACGAGAGTCTCAAGGCAGGGAATGTTGGGCTGAACGTGGGCAACACCACCAGTGCAGAGATCCCTTTTGGCGGCTTAGATCAATCTGGCTTTGGCAAAGAGGCAGGAATCGGTGCGGGTCTGTCGGAGTACCTAATCGAAAAGTCGGCCACAATGGCACTGTAGTCGGTCAGCTGGAACTGCATGGAATGACTGTCGGAGTAACTACATGAAAATCATTTTGAATAAAATGTATATGAGAGGAAGGGAAGCCACTCCACTGACGAAGCGCTAGAGACATAGACAGATTTTCCCCAATTAAGATCTTGAAAATAGGTCATCAAAGCGAGATATTTTATACTTTGAAATGTTGAGATGCAAGGGAGCTCCTGCTGCTGGTAGCAGTTCTTGAGTGGCACCTGAAGCATTTTTTCGTCTCCGCACTCAGTAGCAGGACGCATCGGCGGCACCCCGAGCGCGGGGTGGTAGACCGTTTTCGCGGATAGAGGATGCGCGCTTGGAGCTGGCAAACGACTCTCCCCGCGACCGGGTAGTGGCAGAGGAGGCTGGCGTCATCGAGCTGCGACTGCCTCTCGAGATGGAGCGAGAAGAGATGGAGCCTCCTATGCTAGAGCCGTGGGTAAGGGAGCCCGAGTCACTAAAGAAAGAGCCTTTGGAAGGACCCCTGCATAGTAGAAAAGGGCGGATAAGGTCAGCGAAGGATGCCTGCTATATTTTTTTCGACGAGCAGCAAAATCCCACCTTTGGATGCGCAAAGTCTCGAGCGCTGCATGCGTCCGGATCTGACACATGTTGTTGAGCAGATAGGAAGCTTGAGCACCGCCTGCGAGCGTGCTCTTGCCCTTGGCCTCGAGCGGCTTGCCGGACATGACAAGCTTGAATTCTTTCCTTGCGCCCGCCTCGTCACCCATGCAGTCTTTGAGCCTGCCGAGCTCGTAGTGGGCAAAGTAGACGAGGTAGCGGTCGACTTCATCGAGCTGGCCGCCGTGCTGTAAGACCTTCTGGAACGACTGGACTGCGTCCTGGACCACTTCGTCGTGACTTCCGACGGCATCCTCGGGAGGCGAGCGGACGACTGTGTGCTCGCTTGGATAGGCGACAAAGCGGAGTGCGACACCGCGCAGGAAGAAGGCCAGGCAGTAGGCGCTCCAGTACTCCGACTCGCCAGTGCCGTACGCCTTGGGGTCCGCGTACCTCTCCAGGTCGTCGATAAACTCATCGATGCGCGTCAAGGTGTTCTCTACAAGGAGAAAGACAGGCGTCTGCTGCATGCAGTGCCAGATGTACGAGAACTCGATGCCGGGCAAAGGCAGCCTGTTGTTATGCTCGACGTACTTTTTGGCCTTGAGCGTGACGAACTTCTCAAACGGGATCTGCTTGCCTGCGATCTTCTTTGTCAGCTTGGGGACAGTGCGCATGACCGTCGCGCTCTTGGCGCGGTCGTCCATGCCGGTCTCGTAGAGCATGACAGCCTTGGCGTACTGGTAGATTGCCTTGGACCAGTTGGACTCGCGAGAGAGGACGTCGTAACACTCGTAAGCGCGAGCAAAGTCGCACGTAGAGAGGTACGTGAGGGAGAGATCCCAGAAGCAGAGGTGGTGCAGTTGTTTGTACTCCCTCTGTGACTCGATCGCGTTGCGGAAGTACTCAATCGCCTTCTCGGGCAGCGCCTGCGAGGCATAGAGGCGCGCGGAAAAGTAGAGGAAGAAAATGCCCTGAGGGAAGCGGTCGAGATCCCACGAGAGCACCTTGTCGGCAAACTCGAAGTCGACGTCGGTGACGGGAATGTACGCCGAGATGATCAGGTGGTAGAGGCAAATGGCAATGTCGCACAGCGGCCTGCGCACGCCCTCTTCATCAGCCGAGATGGACGGCAGAGGCTTGTTCTTGGACCAGCCACCAGCGCGCGCGAACAACTCGAGCGCCCAGCGCCTGTCGCCGACGAATCCGAAGCCCTCCATCATCTTTAGCGCCCTGTGCGGCAGCATGGAGAGGATAAGCGAGCAGAGACCGTTGCCAACGTAGACGCCGGAGCGGAAGTCCTGGTCGAGCAAGAGGGACGACTTCTTGCCTGAGATGGAGGCCTCCTCGGCGGCCGCGTCGGCGTACTCAACAAACTTGTACAGCTCGCGCATGAGGAAGTAGGCGCTGCGCAGGCTGAAGGCCTGCTTGATGAATGCAATGGCGTCGCCAGCATAGAAGATGCCGAGGATACATTTAAGCAGCTGCGACTCGGCAAGGACGAGCTCGGCGTGCAGCTGGACGAGCGACAAGTCTTTGAAGCTGTTCTTCTTGCCTGTGAGCAGCTTTCCGACGGCGCCCTTTTTCTTGCGCAGGACGGATGCGACGTTCATCGCGTGCTTGCACGAGTGGATCGCCGTCTCGAGGTCCTCAGGCTCGAATGTCATGATCGACTTGACCGTGTTGATCAATGCCATGCCCTCGGCCTTATACATGCGGTGGCCGGCACCTTGCAGGCAAACCTCCTCCGCCTCCTTCATGCGCGAGTTGAGGAAGAGCGACATGGCCTCGCGCACGTGCCCTAGGTCCTCTCTGCAGTCGTTGTCGCTGATCTTGACATCCGCCGCCTTCGGCGGCTTGGCAGGAATGTAGCTCGGAATGACAGATGTCTCCGGCGTAATCGACTCGTCCGAGATGTCCGAGCCGACTTCGTCGTTGTAGCTGGTATCCTCGTCCTCGTCGTATTCCTCAGTCTCCTCGTACTCCTCGGTTTCATCGTACTCCTCCCCATCGTGGCCGTTTTGCGGGTGCAAATGCTGCTCGCCATTGTCACGGCCGTTGGCGTAAGACGTTGCGCCAGCGGCAGCTGCGCCCGTGGCAGCGCCAACGATGGCACCGGTGTAAGTTTGCCGCTGGGGCCCCTCCTGCGTCTCGGTAAACTTCTGATGAGACTTTTCCTCATTGGGCGGCGCGCGTGCGGAGTGTGAACGCTCATGTCGAAAGGCAGCGCCAGTCGCACCTTCTGAGGTCTGCTCCTCGTTCCTGTTGGTGCGCATTTTTTCTGACTTGGCAAGCGCAGAGCTGAGGGGCGTGTTCTTATCATCCTTGGTGCGCGCAAAGGGCGGGATGAGGTCGTGCGAGCGCGCTACGCCGCACGCACCGTACTTGTGCCCGTACGAGTCCTCCATTGTGTCCTGGCCATTGTCCTTGAGCCATTTGAGGAGTGCAGGGATGCTGTGCCGCTCGCCGATGCGCTGCCGCGGCTTCTTTCCGTCCTTCTGCGGGTACTCCCACTCGTGGCTGTTATCCTCCGTGAGGATTCCCTGGCGCTGGTACACGTTGACGGCGCGGACGTATGGGTTCAGCTGCAGCTGCTTGAGACGGATCTGCTTTTGCACCACGAGGCGCTTGAACGCCAGGTCCGGGTCATCGTCGTCGTGCTCGGTCTTTTCGATCCATTCCTTAGTCAGCTGCTCGAATTTGTTTTGCAAGTCTCTCAACTCCATCTTGATCTCGTCGCTAATGTCGGTTCGCTTCTGCAGGTCGTTCTCATGCGGGTCTGGCTCTGTGTAGTCCCAGTCCCAGTCCATAGTGCCACCCATGCCTTCTCGCAGCTTGGAAGGAGGGATGTACTCCTCGAGATCCTTGGCCTTGCTGCTGAACTTGATTTTGTCGCGCACGACGGGGTCGAGCATCGGCTGGAGAACTTGCCAGATTCCGCGGAAGATCCATGGTGCGCCGTGGACATAGATGCGCTGCAGTGACTCAGGATAGTACGCCTCCAGGCAGCGCACGAGGAAGAGAACGCATTGCCAGTCCCTGCATAAATTGGTCATAGGCTGGTCAGGTCCGGTCCATTTTCGCTCAAACCTGCGCCAAATGATGCAGAAATCGCTCCCAAATCGAGCACTCACATATTTTTCAGTCCAAACCCCTGTAAATCGAACACAATGATAGCCTTCTCGTATGGCGGCGTGGTGAGCTGCCGAGCGTTCTCCATGGCGAGCAGGACAAACTGCTGGAGCGCCTCGTGCTTCTGTGCATTAGTGAAGTGGCGTGCGACGTCTGCAAAGACGCGCGACCAAATAAAAGACCAATATCCAAAGGACAAAGCGTTAGTAGAAGCTCAAACGATCGGGAGCGGGAACAGCACAATGATTCGCTACACAGAAAGCAGCGCTAGGATACTCACGAATAAAGTAGATAGGGTACTCGCCAGGCTTTTCCGAGTTGCCGCGAATGTACGAAATACCTCTACGGAACTGGTTGAGGAATCCGGGGACGTCCTTCATGCCGTTTTCGCCCTTGAGGATCATGCCTTCAATATCGACTTCCAGACGGAAGCACAGGGCGGCGCAGAGCATGGCCATGGCGCGATCCACATCCCACTTGCGCGCACGCAAAAAGCGCAGAACCGCTGCATCCATGAAGTCGGCCTAGGTGCATGGGAGGGAAGCAGTACAGTCAGCGAGGTATTCCTCTAGGGTTTAGACACTCCAGAAGGGATAAGTGGGGTGATTGTATGCGGCGGCACGCACTTTGGCAAAGTCCCACGATGCACGACGAAGGTACGGGCCGCCGTACGTGTCGAGGAACTTATTCATCTCCTTCATCTCTTCTGCCTTCTTGGCCTCCTCCTTGGCCTTGTCATCCTTGGGGATGTCCTTGCCCGACTTATTGTCCTTGACGTTGGACTGGACTTCCTTGCCCCCCTTGTTCGCCGCGTTAGGGCCGCCGCGCTTGTCGAGGTCCTCCGAGACGTGCTTGTTGCGATCGAATAGCTCAAAAAATTTGTGATAGAACTCGCGGATCTTGACTTGCTGGTCGGCCGTCAGGTTACCTGCACAAGACCAGGACAGTGAAACCAGGAGAAGTCAAAAGGGGCAATGCGGGGTACAAGCGTAGCCAAAGTGTGGGGTCAGTGCCTTTCGTCTCGGACAGGGAATTGGGTGCAAGATCTGCAAGATGAGTGACTGACCCATGTGGCCCTCGAGGACATCCTCGCCATCAAAGTTTTTCTTGGTTGACATGGCGGGCGAGTGTGCGCGTCAGGGACGGAACAGGCCGAGGCCAGCTGATATCGCGACTGGTGCTCCTTACGGCTTGCAGCGGTTAATTTACCCTATGACCCTGTGCCGTGATCTGCGCTGTGAACTGGGTCGGGTTGCTGTGCAACTGGTCGAAACTTTCGAGCGGCGACCAGAGACGACGATCCTGTCAGGGCGGGGATAGATGCGAGGGGATGAGGAGCGAGGTGGGTGCAGCGTTGCGAATCCTTCCTTTGGCGCTGGTCGTCTCAGGGGTGCGGCGGTACTGAAGAATGGCACGAATCGGCCGGAGAACAGGCTTGCGGACGAGGTTGGACGTCGGTCGGCTGTTTGCTGGGCAGGGATGGATGGTGGAAAGCAAGTGTGAAGGAGGTGAAAGGGTACGACCAAGAGGAAGTGGGAAAGTCGAGAGCGGGGCCCAACCAGAACGTGAAAGACTAGCCACTCCAACTTTCTCCAATCAGAATGGGTGCCGGTTGCCGGGGGGATCAATGATCCTCATCCTTTCCATCTGCCTCGTTGTGCCTCTGTAGATATGCCGTCCAAGCGAACATTTGGAATCAGACGGCTGCGATGACGGGGGAGACTGCCACTGCCCATAGTGTGACCGCTGCAGTGCCAGGGCTGAGCGCACGGGCAGGCGTACGAAAGGACAGATTGAGGCTAGTCTCCCTCGTTCTTGTTAGCTCGGGTGGGGTAGGCAGATCAGGGCGCAGTAGGCACTCGCATGGAAGGCAAATGAGACACTGGCGCAGTGCTCTAACAGTCATCATTTGCTTACCCCACCTTTTTGTTCCCGAGGAAATTTGGGTCTTTCGGGGACTGGGGTCAAGCTGAAGTCTCGCGAGCCAAAGCAATAGCATCCAGCTGGGCAGCAGCAGGCACTCGGCAACCCCTTCCTGCCGAACTTTTGTAGGGTTCTGGACCCGAAGGCGCGCTGCATAGTATCGACAGCCTGCAGGCCGCACGGGCTGGCAGAGGGCCGCCAAACCAAGCTCACAGACTCGTTTTGGGACCAGACTAAGGTCTAAGCTCTGTCTGAACACCACCCGAGAGACTCTCTTTCCCTGATCAGAGCCAGGCTAGAGACTGGGAGTCACGGCCACAATCTTTGCTCGAGGGAATCGGCTCGAGTCGAGGACTATCGTGTGTATCGTGTGTCTGGACGCTGGGCTCTGGACAGTCGACGAGTGATTGGCGATTGAGCGTCTGAAGTCTGGCATCTGACATTTCTGGCCGCCGGCGCGGCTGTAGGACGATGAAGCGATGAACAAAAGACGCGCCAGGCACTAGGCGCCTGGGGGGGGGGCAGCGCAAGCTTTTTGATAAGAGCAGGCCTTCATTCTCGCAGCTGGACGAGCCAATTCTTCCATCCTTGCTTTCAAACATGGGCCCAAGGTGAGGGCAGGCTCGTCTGTTGGGTTAGAATTATCAATTGGCTCTTCGATGGGAAGATGAGGAGGCTCTTCGTGTCCGTCGTGTCATCCTATACATTACGCCAGAATCAGAAGCCAATGGATTTTTGCCTTACACTGCTCTGCTTTCACTCTTGACTACTAACTCCGAGTGTGATCTATATGTGATCGAATTCCGAGAGAGACCAACTATCCTTGGTGTGCGCAAACTTGTACATGAAGGTGTGTTTCAACGTTTCTTTCCAAAAGACTCCTTGGGTTCTCAGCTCGTAGGATCGAGACCACTGTATGCATCTACCTGCCAGTACTTGATGACGACTGTAGAACGCGAATTTCGACGCAGCAGACCCAAAGATTCCAGTTTGACGCTTCCGAAGTACCCGAGTCTGCGGAGCGCCTACAGGCTGTGGCATCCGGCATTGGCCCGTGTAGGAAAGAGAATGAGCCTCTAGTCGTCCAGCGCCGAGGGCCGAGTCCTTCGGGCATCATCATATATTGGTATGGATAAGCGCACGGACCCTGTAAAGAGTACTTGATGCTTGCGCACGTGCGTACAAAGACACGGATCATAGAATACAGCAGAGAGATGTACAAGAGGGCTGTGAATTCAGGTACATCGATGGTCGACCTGCGCCGTTGCGCCCCTTCCGCACGTCCCGATGCTCTCTCCTACCCTCTCCTTGAAGTGCTGCCCAAGGGCTTGGTCACCATTTATAAGATCTCAACACTCAACGATCTTCTGTACTGTGCTTCACACACGCAACTATCATGCTCACACATCGATCAGCAAAAGCATGTCATATGTGTGTCGCGTTTTTGTGCCGTCGACAGGCACCACCCACGCAGTGCGCAGCGACAACATCGGGCGAGTACTGCACGATTGCCTCTTCGCCGCTGCCCGCGTCGGTGATGGAAATGGTGGTGGTGACAACCCTGCCGGCGGCGACGAGCATGAACATGAGCAGCCAGGTCCAATTGGCTCGGCAGTGCCAACATGCGCGGCTTTTTTTGGTGTAGCACTCTCCGACGCCTTTGCGATGATCCGCCGCCACCTCGACATCGAACTTCAGCAGCAGTCGCAGGAGGACTCGCTTCACGGCGGCGTGCTCTTCCTTACGACGTACAGCCAAGAAGAATGGCGGGCAGATGTGCGGCAGGACAAGGCGCGCTGGCAGAGCTTATTCGACGCAAGTCGACGTGAAATGCATGAAGATAATTTTCATGGTGCACCTCTGCTGCGGCTATTCAGAAATGTGGACATTAAGTGAGCAGCCTTGTTCTGCCGTGTAGCGTGGCAATAAAGATGCGTCATGCTCCTGCTCCTGCTCCTGCTTCGGGGCCAATTGCTATTACTGACAATAGTGCTGCTTCACGGAGACACGTGCCGCGTCCACAGCACCTCTTTGCCCTGCTCGCCTGTCTTGAGCCGACCGTGGCGCAAGGAAACTCTACCGCTACTGCTGCTGTTGCGCTTGCGAATCTTCGAATCTGTACCAGGAAGCAACAGCTGCCGCAATCATCTCTTCACAGCCCTCCTCTTCTCACACGAGCAACTCCTCAGACCACACTCTCCCTCTCCTCACCGCCGAACCTTGTTATCCTGCATGGGCTCAGCAAGTGGCTGGTGTGGGATGGTGTAGGGCTGGGCGAGCTAGCTGCGTGCCTCTCGCATGCACTCTTTTTCTGCAACGAGCGCATGTCCGAGTTGGGGCTAGCCTCAAAGCAGAGGGGGCAGCAGGATGCGTCGCAGCCGTCGTCACTACCGCCACCGGGCCCGTCGCTCGTCGTGCTTGACGCGCCCGTCGAATCTTCATCACTGCCAGCGTACAACGATGGAGCAGAGCAAGGTGCAGGAACCGGTAGCAGCGGCAGCAAGGATGAACGGCCTGCCAGGGTGGCAGACGCGCGCGCCGTGCTCGAAGCGCTCGCTCTGCGTTTCTGCGACAAGATCATCGAACACGATGCTACTGCGTCGTCGTTGCCGTTCTCATAGCGCAATTAAATGGAACAGTGAAGAAGGCTGCGTCGTCCACTTCTTCTATTTGAATGACGTTGTGGTTTAGTGCTTTTCGGTCATACTATAGCCCAGCCAAGTTGCTTCCCGGCCCAGAACGGCACGACTGAAACCTTCTCCTTGTCTGAATCCTGCATGTCTTGATGCCCTTCGAGCACATAAGCACCCGGTACTTTACCCTCCTCACCCTCACTTTTTACCCTCCTCAGCACAACGACATCCTTTGCCGGTTGCGTCTCGCCAGGTGCAGCTGTATTCTTTCCCAGTGCATCACCGTAGAACCGCCGCCCGTTCGTGCTGACAAACCCGTTCAGCTTGTCCAGAGCGCCGAAACTCTCCAACAAGGTCGCGCAGAGCGGCAGCAAGATGGCGGACGTATACACGCCAGCTGCGCACGCGCTCTGCGCTGCCGCCGGGACGCTGCCATGCGTCGTGGCCGAGGGGAGCTTGGATGCGAACGGATGCGGGGCCGAATCAGAGCCGAGGAAGAATCGAGGGTGGCCTAAGAGATTAAATGCAGGGATGCAACTGTCAGATCTCCCTTCTGCAACCCTCTTACTTGCCACGACGGACGAGAAGCTCACCTTCCTTGATCACGCGTCGCAACGCCTCGCGATCACTAGGATACTTGGCGACGGGTTTGCAAAAGTTGATTGGGCGGCCAGCCCAGTCGTCCACAGTGAGCGCCAGATGGTGAGCGGTGATCGTACAAGCAACCGTCTCGCTGCACCCTTGGACGGCTTCTACAGCGGCCGCAGTCGTAGCATGCTCGAGTACGATGCGCAGTTTTGGGAAACGCGCGTGCAGCTTGTGCAAATGCGATAAAAATGCAGCCTCGGCGTTCAAAACGCAAATGCCCTGCGTACGCGAGCACCAAGAGGCAAAGCATTAGCCCGGCTCATGTGCAGTGGGTATCGCCTTGGGGGCACACTCACTTTGTCCGCATCGCTAGGCACTTCGCCATGCAGATTGAGCACCATATTTTCCTGCTCCATCGCCTCGAATACGGGATAGTAAGCCTCGTAGTCCTCGATTCCACCATCGCTATTAGTTGTGACACCACGCGGGTAGCTCTTGACACCACGGACACCAGCCTTGCTCGCTTGTCTGATCTCCTCGGGTGTCAGCGCAGGCGAGAGATAGAGCGTCATGATCCATTGCGTCTGCGGTGCGATTCGCTGCAGATCCGCCTGGTACTGCAGCGCCTGCTCTGTCGAGCTGATCGGCGGCAGCGTGTTGGGCATAACGTACGCCAGCTGGAAGCCGCCCGCGGATACGTGGGGCGCGATCAGCGCGGACATGGCGCCTTGCCGCACGTGAACATGGTAGTCAGCCGGAGC
The DNA here is from genome assembly GCF_000711695.1 of Tilletiaria anomala UBC 951. Taxonomy (NCBI): domain Eukaryota; kingdom Fungi; phylum Basidiomycota; class Exobasidiomycetes; order Georgefischeriales; family Tilletiariaceae; genus Tilletiaria; species Tilletiaria anomala. Next base: position 55,647 of record NW_013546987.1, read on the forward strand.
CGGGACATGGAGCTCGTCTACTGTGGCGCTCATTGTTCTTTCGCTCAGTAGTTATGCAGTGCACTGGATTGGGCGATCGACGAGGGTATGGCCTTCGTCCCGGAGTGCGACGCCAGCTCGACGCAAAATCAAAAAGCTGGTGATGTCTGTAATATGGACGCGAAGTGAGCTTGCAGGAAATATCAGGTGGAAACAGAGGGCAGGTTATGCGATTCGGTGCAACCCTACTTGCTTTGGCGTCGTATGCACGTGACTAAATTGTGAACTGCGCGCCGCAGCGTGTCGCGTTGCATCACTCCTTTGGCCTGTGGTCTAGTGTTGGATTCACAAAACTTATGACTCTCAGCCTGTAGATGCTCTTTCGGCATTTCCATCGCCCCCGCACGCGATCCCGGGTGCAAGCGTAGGTCTAAGTTCAGTATGTGATCAGTAGGTACGAAAAGAGGCCTCCAACACCCGTCGAGTGCTGTTCGCAAGCACTGTTCCTACGCATACCATCGCAGCATCCTGCTTACCCTCCAGTCGTCCATTTGAGGTCTTCGCCTCGAGTGCGAGACGCCAGTCCTGGAGGCTTGCAACAACCTGGCCAACGAAGCATCTGAAAAAAGCACTTTGAACCACCATGGCAGAATCCAGCATTACAGTCGCAGTTCGTGTGCGCCCCTTTAGTGCCAAAGAGGCGGCCCTTCTCGCTCCCGTCGACACCTATCAACCTTTCCTTGGTGACGGCGGGCTGGGCGGCTCGCCCTTCAAAGCTCAACAGCTCGGCGCATTCCCTAGCTCGGCGGCGGCCTCCACGAACTTGGCAACCGGTGCAGCGGCGTCTGGTGGCAGCAATGCAGCCGCCGGTCCTGGCCCTGGCTCTTTGCGAACTAAATACCTGCGCTCCATTGTCAGCCCCGTAGACGACAAGGTGCTCATTTTTGATCCTCCAGATACTAACCCGCTCACTCGGCTGTATGCTTCAACTGCCAACACGTTTGCTCACGGTGCAAGAAGATATAAAGACGTGCGGTACGCTTTCGATCGAGTCTTTCCCGATCACAGCACACAGCAGGATGTCTTTGAGAATACGACCAAGCCGTTGCTTGACGGCATTCTCCGAGGCTACAATGCCAGTGTTTTTGCCTATGGAGTGGGTATGCCGATGCCGTCAAGGCTTAAGCCTCAGGCTGACAACTTTCATTTATGCTACACAGGCAACAGGATGCGGCAAAACACATACCATCTCGGGCACGGCAGAGGATCCAGGCATCATCTTTCTGACCATGCGGGAGCTCTACCAGCGCGTAGCGGACTGCAACGATGAGATGGATGTCAATATCCGACTGTCCTATCTGGAAATCTACAACGAGACTATCCGTGACCTCCTGTCCAATGAGCCGACCCCACCAGGCCAAGGGCTGGCCCTGCGGGAGGATTCGGCGAACAAAATCTCCGTCGTCGGCATCTCGGAGCATTCTCCACAGAGCCCGGTGGAGGTGCTAGATATGATCACAGAAGGCAACAAGAGGAGAACCATGTCACCGACAGAGGCGAACGCCGTTTCTTCACGCAGCCATGCCGTTCTCCAGATTAACGTCACCCAGCGGCCACGCACCGCCGGCTTGATTGAAGAGATGACGAGCGCCAGTCTGAACATCATCGATCTCGCTGGTAGCGAGAGAGCGGCAGCGACGCGTAACAACGGCCAGCGAATGAAAGAAGGAGCAAACATTAACAAGTCGCTTCTCGCACTTGGTAATTGCATCAACGCGCTATGTCAGTCTGGCGGGCAGAAAGGCCGTCATGTCCCGTACCGCAATTCTAAGTTAACGCGACTGCTCAAGTTCTCCCTTGGTGGCAACTGCAAGACGGTGATGATCGTCTGCGCAAGTCCATCCTCTGCTCACTACGAAGAGACGCACAACACGCTCAAATATGCCAATCAAGCCAAGAACATCCGCACCAAGGTCACGCGCAACCTGATGAACGTCGACCGACACGTGGCGCAGTACGTACAGGCGATCCACGAACTCAACGAGGAAGTCGCGCAGCTCAAAGCCAAGCTCGCCGAGAAGGGCCAACTGGACTCAGCCGCCGAGAAGCGCCGCAAGGCCGAAGTGGCAAAGGAAGTGGAAGAGGCAAAGCACAAGATGCGCGACAGCACAGAGCGCGTAAAGAACCTCGTCTGCGAAAAGTCTAGCTGTGAGGCTGTGCTCGATGCTGCACGACTCAGAAGCACAATCTTGCGCGCAAGGCAGCAGACCGTGGCATCAGAAATCCAGACCACCATTGCTTCAGGGAACGCTGCACCATCCGACCTCGAGAGTGAGCAAGATATCCTCGAACAGATGATCGCTCAGGCGGACGCCATCGCAACCGACCCAGCTCTTCTCGCTTCGATCCGCAGTCTTAACAACTCGCTGCAAATGCAGCAAGCAATCATCATTGCTGCTTCACACAACACTCGCTTCGACGCCGACGCCAGCGAGACGATCAAGAACCTCGGGACGACGTTCCAGGCGGAGATCAACGCTCTGCGCTGCACGGTGAAGCTCGAAGCGATGCTGGAAGCGGTGCGCGAGAGCAACCTGACGGCACAAGTGATGACCACCCTTGCTACACGCTGCACCGTCGCTGCCAAAGAGGCGGCCGGAGAGCTCGATTACTACGCAGGTAGGATGAAAGCGGGCGACACGATCGACGGCTTGCAGAGTGCAATCTCGTCGCTCGCCGGTCAATTCAGGGATGTCGCTGCTGTGAACGATTCAACGTTACTCTCTGCGACGGGAGCCCGAACTGCTACTGTTGCCGCCCCCGCTGGCGCACCGACGCGAAATTCTGCCATCCGGCGTGCACGACAATCGCTTTCGCAGGCGGCGCTTCCGAGCCCATCACCAGCCAAGCGCGTCGCGGTGACAGCGCCCGCGCCCGTACCTGCGCCCGCACCCGCTCGTATGGCGCATCGTCAGTCGCTGCAGACGTCCGGCGGCGCATCGCACGGCTTTCTCGCTCCTACACCTCTTTCGCCCATCACAGCCTCCCCAGCGTGCGCTCAGCGGGTCAGCACGGGCTATGCGGCTCCGACAGCTGCAAGCCGTGCGCATGTAGTCGGCAGCCCGCGCATCAGGGTCATGAACAGTCCCCGTCGCATGACGCGCCGACAGAGCCTGATGGCGATACGGCGAACAAGCTCAGTCAGCGCGACCAATGCTGCGGGAGCCAAGCCCGCAGCAGCGGTTGCTGATAAGAAGAAGGCTTTTAGATGGGCAGACGAAGCCGGGGAGGGCAAGATCGACGATGCTGGTTCTCCGCTCAAGATGAAATCTGCAGCCTCAGTGCATCCACTGCGGCAACATATTACTTCAAGAGGTGACGACATGGAGCCGCCGACAACGACATTGCTCGATGGCGCCCATCACTTGCGCATAAAAGCGAACAGCGAGTGGGAAGATGTTATGCTTGGGGATCAGCCCGCCAAGCCTCCATCTGCTAGTACTGCACGTCAATCAATAGCGGCCAAGCGACTGCCGAGCTCACGAAGCGGGCCACTGAATGCTGGCAGCAAGAACGGTAGCGGCGCTGTTACAGCACCCGCCAAGCGCTCGGCGTCCACCAGCTCGATCGAGCATGATAAGTCTAGCGACGATCTCGTCGCTTCCATCTCATTGTCATCATCTACAGCGGGGGCCGCGCCATCCGACCAGCGAGCCGCTGCGTGCCGATCGTTCGAGGTAGCCGGCAAGTCGAGACCCGCAGCAGAAGCGGAAGGCGGGGACGCATCGCGCCCCAGCGAGCGCGTCCGGCTCTCTCTCAGCGGCAACAGCAACAACAACATGGGTAGTGCCCCTTCACTGCCATCGACTCGTGTCGCATTCTCCGACGTTCGCAATATCTCTGGTAGCGCATGTAATGCCCCGTCCAATTCGGCGTTCGCGAACAACGACGAGAATGCTTTCGAGCATCAAGGCAACCAGCAGTGTCCTCTAGTACACGGCAGCGAGACGCGAGGGACGCCGTATAAGCGGCGCGAGAGTAGCGGCGGGAGCGGCAGCCGCGTTGGACCTGTCCGACGTGCTCGCGGCAGTCTCTCCTCCTCTTCTTTGGCCGCAAACTCCAGTGGGGCACTGAAGCTTGGTAGTGGTAGCAAGGTACCCGCGGCCGGGGCCCTCGCTTCCCCTGGTGCGCTGGCGCTTCCTCCTGTCTTTGCAGCTATCGCCAAGGAACGAGATGCGCTCGCTTCGGCCTCTGCTGCTGCTGCACCAGGACCTGGCGGGGAGTCTGCCCCCGCGAAGCCAAAGCCGCTTGCCAGGGGACCACCTGGCAACACGGCAGCGCGAGCCGCGGCCGCGGCCGCTGCTGCGACAGCTGGTAACGTCAATGCGGACTCTTCCTCATCTTCGGCTTCAACATCTACCATTGCCGCTCCGCCCAGCAGTCCGAGCACCAAGCGGGGTGTCGCGCGACGCGTCGCTGCTACCACGCGTGGTATCGCTAGCGGCGGCGCACAAGCGCGACGTGTCTCGTTGAATGTAGCTCAGCCGCAGCCAGGGGCCGACGCTGGTGCTGGAGCTGGAGCTGCCGTCACTCGCCTCGAGTCCCGAGCGGGTGCTGCGGTATGGACCTGAACCTGAAACCGACGAATGGAGGTGATCTGGAGATTTTCCATTCTACACATGTACTTCTCTTTTGGTAGCACTTGTATCCCGCATTCTATACGAGCGGACGGATGTGGACAGCGAGGCGCAGTGCCTGGTGTGGAGCCTGAACGGCGTCCTGGAATGGCATCTAGGCTCGATCCGATTGTCGCGCTTGCAACGTCGACAGTTTCCAACGTTGCAAATGTCGCTCGTGGGTGATTCAGCTGTGGGCACTGTGGCTGTGCGATTGCGCGATGACGAGTCAGCGCACGGGCCACTCTGTTTTGGCGACTGCCCACGGACACGGAAGGCGCCTGACTAGGTCACACTCCCCACGCTGACGCTCAGGTAGGCTTTTATGCCTCGCGTGATCGCACCTGAAAAGAACGGAACAATCAATTACAGTTTCTAGTTTTGTCCACGTGGACAAAGAAGAGAAGTTGAACTGCGAAATGGCGAATTCGGAATCGCAGATTGCAAATTGCGAGCGAACGAAGAATAAGAAGAACCGGCTGTTAGCGTCGTCATCATCCTTGTTCGGCATCTGCTTAAACGCCGATGCCTACGAGCCTTCTAGGGGGTCCATGTTGTTCGCACTTGCGTTGTCATATATAACAGTAACGCCTTCTTTGTCCTAGCATCGTCTCCATCATCCTCTCCCTAGTTCTTCCACTACTTGCTTGAAAGCGGACAACATCATTTTCCGTGCTTGCCCCTTTGCCTCATCTAGCGACAGTACTTCATAGCATCTTCCAGGCGCTCAAGAACACTAAATAAAATGTCACACAGCAAGCTGCTCACCTTTGTCGACGGCAAAACCATCCCAGCTCTCGGCCTCGGAACCTGGTTGTCCCAGCCAGGCGAGGTCAAAGCAGCGGTGATCGAGGCTGTGAAGATTGGCTACAGGCAGTGAGTGCATAGCCTCCTTTTTCGCTCAAAGCATCGCTCGCTCATGTTTGCCCTGTTGTCACTTTCTCTTCTTCAACCTGCTCTTCCAGCTTGGAGTGAGTCTTGGCAACGCCTCTGGCGCCTCGTTGGGCACTTTCCTGACATGACCCCACTTTCGTACACACCTCGAATAGCCTGGCTCGCATCTACAATAACCAGCAAGAGGTTGGCGAGGCATTGAAGGAGGTGTTCGACTCGGGCCTTGCCAAGCGCGAGGATCTGTTCATCACCTCCAAGCTGTGGAACAACAGCCATCGACCGGACAAGGTCGAGGCTGCCCTTGACGAAACGCTCCAGCAGCTCGGATTGTCGTACCTCGATCTTTATCTGATCCACTGGCCGGTCCCCTTCAAGAACACTACAGTCGAGGAGCTCGTACCCAAGACCGACGATGGCTTCGCCATCCTGGACGTCGAGAACGTCAGTCTCGTTGACACATGGAAGGCGCTGATCGAGGTCAAGAAGACTGGCAAGACGAAGAGCATCGGTGTCAGCAACTTTTCCGTCGAGCAGATCGAGGGCATCATCAAGGCCACAGGCGAGAAGCCCGTGACGAATCAGATCGAGGCGCACCCTCTCCTGCCGCAAGACGAGCTGAAGAAGTGGCACGACGAGCAGGGTATCATCATCACCGCATACAGCCCTCTGGGCAACAATCTCAAGGGCGAACAGCGTATCGTCGACTACCCCGAAGTGCAGGAGGTAGCCAAGCGCCTCGGCGCGGACCCAGGGCAGGTGCTCATCGCGTACGGTATCCACCGCGGCTACAGCGTCATCCCGAAAAGTGTGACTCCGAGCAGGATTAAGGCCAACTTTGAGCAGATCACACTCAGTGAACATGACTACAACGAGATCGCAAGCATCTTCGAGAAGCGCACACACACACGCTTCAACATCCCTTTCCACTACACGCCGCGCTGGGACATCAATGTCTTTGGAGAGCCGTCAGAAAAGGACGCCAAGCTCAAGGTCAACATTGGCGCTTGAGCGAAACGAAATATACCTCATTCCCCAGTCTCAGACTTGCAGTGCAGGCGATATTCTTAGGCTTCTTGTGATGGACGACGAGGCGGATGATGAGCTAAAATGTGTCAATCGAACAACAGGCTACTATATTATGTACCTCGGGTTCGGCGAATTCCCACATTTTAGTTGCCGATGCAGGACAGGTTATGTCTGCGGCTGTGTTGGATGTGTATAGCATCACAAATGTGCGATTCGTCATCGTCGCGCTTCTTTCGCTTAATTGCCCAGATGGCCCCGATTTTCTGCAGGCGGGCTCCCTGGAGCCGTGCAAAATGGATCGTGCGGACACTTCCAGGAGCATACAAGGAAGTATTCTCCTGGGCACGTCGCACATACTGGTTCCACCTTTGTCCGTGCATCAAAACAGCGCAGCAACTCAACGCCTTGCCAACTGCGATCAGCGTCGATCATCATGCAGCGAGCGGCTCTCCGCCGTACTCGTTTGCAGCCTGCGCTGCCGCAGGTCCCACTGCTGTGCGAGCGCTGCCTCAGCTCCCTTGCGATGCAACGGCAAATCTTGCACGCAAGACCAAGGATGCCATTCCCAAGTCCCGGCGCAGATCTAACGATAACACGGCTATCTGTTGGCGCTCAAGCTCTCATCGCAAAGCAACCTAATCGGACCTATGCATTTTCGAGATTCCCTAACGAAGGCCCACGATTCGTACGTAGGCCGGGTGGTGCTCAGAGCCATAGGAGTTCTAGAGCTGCTTGTGCTGCAGAAGTGGAGGGACCAGTACAGCCACCCGGCGCTAGTGCAGGCACTGGCAAGGACGGCGCGGTTGTCTCGCAAGAACTGTTCACACCGGTGAACATTCCACATGATCCTGAAGGCGTGCTCTCTAAGGAAAACGACCCCAATCTGGTAGATGTCCTCGGACAGAGGGCTTTGGTTGTCACGAGGGAGGTCGAAATGTTGAAGTGGGTGGCGAACGAGACCATTTTACAGTGATTCACTCAGCTGAACGCACATCATTTCTTGCAGCATCTTTCTCGGCTTTGAGCAGGCAAATCGATACGCTCTTCTCTCCCCCACCGGCCAGCCAATCGGATACCTCGCCGAAGAAGAGCCCGGCATCCTCGGCGGCAGTCTCCGGCGGCAGCTCCTGCGAACACATCGCCCCTTCACCGCGACGCTCCTGTCCACATCGGGCCAGCCGCTGTTGCTCTTCAAACGCAACTTTACGCTGGTCAACAGCACTGTCCAGGTCTTCCGCTTGGACCCGTCCTGGGACGGCTCCGGGTACGGATCGCGCGCCGGCCAGGAAGGCGAGGGCATGAAGCTCATCGGAGAGTCGCAGCAGGTGTGGCACCCTTGGCGCAGAAAGTACGACCTTTTCGTCAATCGGCCCGCCGAAGAAACTGCACAGTCAGCGTTTGAGCAGTTCGCCAGAGTGGACTCGGGCCTGCTCGCTTGGGACTTTGTCATGCAAGATCAGGATGAGAGGCTTATAGGAACGATCAACCGCAACTTTAGAGGGTGAGTTGCGCTTTCCCCTCGGGTCCTAACGATGAGGACTCTAGAGCTTACGACGCTGACAATGTGGTTCAATAGATTTGGCCGCGAACTTTTCACCGACACGGGCCAGTATGTGCTGCGCTTCGACTCGGTGGCGCAGGATGAGCTACCTATCGCACGAATCTCCCAAGCCGTCGATTCAGGACATCCTCGCAGTGATGATGGAATAGGGCAGGAGATCGTACCTTCGAACGAATCGACTCGCGTCTTGACGCTTGATGAACGTGCCGTATCGCTCGCCACGGCGGTGTCGATCGATTTCGACTATTTCTCGCGACACTCGCGCGGCGGATCCGGTGGCATGTTTCCCTTTTTCTGGTGGGGCAGCTCGACTCCTAGTGAAGTGGAAGGCGGACAACCTGCTCCCGCCCCTGGTGCTGGTAATAGTGGCCAGGATTCACGCGGCATCGTAGAGACACCCGGTGCCCCAGGTCAAGATGCAGGTGGTCTCGTTGGCGGTGGTGACATTGGCGTTGGATATGGTATGATGGGTGGCGGCAGGACAGGCGGCGAAGGGCCAAGCGGAGCTGCTGGCTCTGGTGTGCCTGCCGCTGATTCGGGTGTTTATCCTCTACCTCAAGAACCTGGATCATACGGGCAAGAACAACCGTATCATGGAGGTGGCTGGGACGCGCAACATCCGCCACAAGGCGGCATGGACGGCTGGACGCCAGGCCCTCATGAGGGCATTGGTGGGGAAGAGGTGTGGGGCGGCGAGGAGCCGTGGTCGGAGTCTCCAGGCTTTGGGGGTAGCGGCGAAAGCGATGGAGGCGGTGGGGGTCTGTTTCAAGTCCTCTGGAACGTGTTTGGAGGAGACAATTGAGGCGACGTCGAGAGCATTACTCGCTGCACTACAATCTCGAGGGACGTCAAAACAGCATAGTATCACCCCTCTATAGATTTTAAAGCCACGCAATTATGCTGTAGTGATCTATCTATCCAATGCTCATTCCCAGCAATGAGCCAGTTGCTGAATACCTTGCCACGCGTCCGGCTTCCATCTGAGACTCGAGCTTGACGTACAATCCTTCGCTCAGGGCTCCAGATGTACAGAGGCTCTTCTCCCTTGTCAAGCGTTCGAGATCACTAAGGGTAGGAAGGGTAGGTGTGATCAAGATGACAGGCACGAGATGAATGCATGTGGGCGCAACGATACACTCAAGTTGATTTCGCGGGAGGAGCACTTGCCTAAGCCGATCGTACAGATCGAAAGCGAGGAAAGGGGAGGGCCAGGCGGCCGCACGCGAGATACATCCTCAGCCACTCTCGAGTAGTAAAGCGTACTGGACGTCTTCGATGACAATGCCGTCTGCCATCGCGGCTTCGAGGTTCAGAAAGTGGGACATGCGAAGGAACTTGTATGACGCACTGATTTGAGCCAAGCTGTTATGCTCCACCACGGCCTCTAATGGGGATAATCTCCGCCAACCCTTCTTTTGGGCCTGGTGCCTCGCGCTTCTTCGCGAATTGCGAGATCACCCTTGCGGCTGCACCTGGCGAAACCGCTGGGCGGACAGCTCTTCTGTTGGCGCGAGCGATGCACATCTCTGCAAAATTGATATGCACTGCAACGAGTGGTGTTTCAGATCTGCAAGCCAAAGCACTGCAGGGTCTATGCCTTTATAGCATACTGTGAGCGACTACGAATACAGCCAAATGCGAAGACGACGAAACTGAGAGGGGGCGAGGCAAGATCGAGTGGCGGCCTAGTAATAATGAGGTTGACCATGTCGGTGGGAGGGGCGAAGGAGCGCGACTTTACGCTTGTTGCCTGGGATCAGCGCCGAGACCCTGGTGGTAGAGCAGCATCCTCAGATCCTGCAGGTTCTCCAGCTTGCCCTGGCAGACGACCGTCGCCTGCCCAGAGCCGAGGCCATAATTGAGGCTCTTGCGCACGATGGCGTTGTCCCCTTTGAATACGCGCGACGCGACGCGGTAAAGCGTCTGCAGATCCACCTGGTCTATCTTTTCACACATCTCCTCCACACTGATCTTCTTACCGTGCACCAGCACCTGTCGGCCCAAGTCCTCCACCTCGACCATCCGGCTCTCCAGTGCCATCATCAAGCTGCTTTTTAGCTGGTTTCGCGCGCGCAGAAGCTCTTGAAAGGTCACGCCGCCGTACCGATTCGGGCCAGTGCAGAGGTTGAGCTCGCGCGCGATCACGTGCCCGATGCTGCCATTGAACGATGGATTGACGCTAGCAGCGATGCCAAACAGTCCCGAGTCGTTGTAGCAGTGGTGGAAAGCACTGCAGTGATCGACGGCATGGTACTGGTTGAGGACATTGGTATAGAGCCGGCTGTACATCCCCTTGCCCGGTCCACCCGCACTGAAGGAGCCTCCGCCACCGAGGAGCACCTGCAACGTTGCCAGCGCATACACATCCTCGTCGTGGATCCCGACGCCCTCGAATGCGACATAAACGTGCGTGAACTCGGAATCCTCCTGCTCGATGTACGCTTCACCACCAGTATATCGCGCTTTGGCTTGTCCGATCTCGGCAGGGCTGAGCGCGATCGCGTCGGCATGCGTGGCAGACCTGGCGGCGGTGGTCGAGAAGTCGGCCGAACCATAGGAACTGGCAGAAGCGGAAGACCCGCTTGAACTTGGGGAAGAAAAGATGCTGCTGCTTCGTGCGGTCGAGTTAGCGGACGAAGCAGAGGAAGGCATGTTAGGCCGAGTGGTAGATGAGCTGGTAGCGTCCAGCAAAGGTCGCGGCTTCATCCCACCAAACAGCTTTTCAGCCTCCCTAACCAGCGCTTCGTGTGGCATGCCTGCTCCGGCGACAACGATGCGCTCGGGGGTGTACCAGGTGCGCATAAAGTCTTTCAGATTCTTGCTCGTCATCTTGTCTAAGTTCTCGATGGGACATAGCAACGGGTTGCCCAGCGTGTTGTCGCGGTATGCTATTGTATGGATCAACTCTGGCAGGTTCATCTCCGGTTTGCGGGTGATCTCGCTGATCTCATAGCGTGCCGCTTCCTTCTGCATTACCAGCTCCTCCTCTTCAAGCAAGGGGTTGACAATTGTGTCCGCGAGGATGGAGAGGACGGACTCGAAGTCCTTGTTGAAGAATGACGACTGGTACATGATGGTTTCTCTTGCTGAAGAGCACATCACATTTCCGCCCAGCGCCTCGATCTCGGAAATCATTTTCTCCGACGCCCGATTGGTTGTCGACTGCAGGAGAGGGGGGTAGGGTCAGCGGACCTGACATGCAACTGAAGCCAAGGGGGTGGGAATGCTCACCTTGAAAGCCATGCGATCAAGCAGATGACTGACACCGCTCTCTCCATCAACCCAAGGTCGTTCGAAGCGGCTGCCAGCATCGATGTATATGCCCGCAGCGCTAAAATGCCCCGGCGTCGCCTCTGTGGCCACGCGCACGCCATTACTGAGACTGGAGATCTCTATCAACGAAGCCGAGTGGATTGGAGCGCCACCGGCCGCTTCTGAAGACCTTGAAGCAGCTGAAGATGACAGAGCTCGATTTGAACACTTTAACGGCGATGAATGGGATGAATTGCCGTCTCTTAGGCGGGAATACGAAGAAGGACAACCGGTGTTTGCACTGGCTGCAGCTGCGGAGAGAGCACGCGCAGCCGTCTGTGGCGACAGCAATCGGTTCCGTGCGGTGCTGGGCGAGGGACCGGCCCTATTCGATGAAATGGACGGCGTAGAGGCCACAGCTCCTCTCGCTGGTGCCGTCGAGATTGACCTTCCCTGAGCCAGCGGGTGAGAAGCGCCACCGATACATGCTCGCGTGACGAGTGTTGCGCGAGCAGCGCAAGATGAGCTGTGAGTCGCAGCGCAGATCTGCCGCCGCAGCGATGCGTTAAGCGGCCGCATCTTTCCGAAAGGACGTAGCGTGGAAAGCGTCCCAGATGGAAGGAAAGCAGTCACTTGAAGCAGAACTGCCCGAGATGGAGAACAAGTGGGCAAAAGATTCACATGATAGGCACGCTCTGTGAATAGAGAGCTCTTCTCCTTGGAGGTCTTACTGTGTGAAGCTCGCGCACACGGGTTCTCCCTCGCTGCGCTGGCACCTGGCGGGCAGTTTGGACCCCGGGCAGCGGCGGCGTCTGCACTCTCGATGAGCAGAAAACTCAAGACTTTCTCGTTGTTGTTCCGCTCTCAGACATGAGAGAAGCGAGCTGAGCGGAAAGTCGGCGTCTTACCCAGGGACGGGAGTTCGCCGAGCACACCCCATTGTCAGCCCCTTGGTCCCTACACCTACACATGCACCCATACATACCTCCCCGATCGTTCCTGCCTGAATTGCAGCATCACGAGTGCACCAAAGCACAGAGAGATTAGCCTCAGCACACCCGTGGATGGGTCAACGGAAGTTCTGCGAGTCAATGCGCCGATCCTTGACGCGCAAGCGCTCGGCCACAACTTCATCCATGCGCCGTGCATGAGATGCGCCTGCGCTTCCCGGTTCGGGTTGAACGGCTGTTCGCAGGACGACATTACAGCAAGGAGATATCTCAAGCTGGGAGTTGAGGTGTTTGCAAAGAACGAATGTAGATATGAATGGATCAGCGAGCGACTCGGCATGCGCATACATCTGTAGAACGTTCATGGGATACTCGCAGCGGATCAACGCTGGTACCTTGCTGCGACTACGTTGAGAAGGGAAAACTTGGTCCACTGAGAACATTATGCTCAAGGTTGAACGTCGATGTATTGACGAGGGTGATAAAGCAATCTGGATTCATGCATGCAAATCTACAGTTTTGGCGGCAGGAAGCCCGATGCAGGAGTCAAGAATCCGGCAAAGTATTTCTCCATTGCGCCCCAGCCCTTCTCGCCCTGATCGAGAGGGAAGACAGCGCCGACGTAGCCATCCGGCCGACAGACCACAATGCCTCCGTTCGGGTCGAGCCCCCACTTCCTGTGCAACCCGCCGACCGTCTCGTCGCCGTCTTCGTTTCCCGTGCGGCTCCCGCCCGCTTCGACGTCGTCCGCATAGACCATCGCGCGCAATGGGCCTAGCTCCGCCACGTCCTCCAGCTCGAAGCCGAAACGGTTTTGCTTGACGATCAGCAGCAGGTGGAAGAACGGATTGGTCTCGTCCGAGTAGCCGCCATCGAGACCGGTGTTGAGCGCAGCGGGTAGAGCGTTGTATGCGCCTTTCAGCAGTCGGCCTGCCTTGTGATTCGCACGGTACTTGGCGAGGAACGACTGCGGGCTTTGCAAATGACGAGCAAAGGACAGCAAATGGTGTTGATTCCGCTTGAGTTCGCCGGCGCAGACGTAAATCCTGAAGCCGCCGGGGGCGTCGAACTGGATCTCATGGATGATGCGAACCGGCTGACTGTTGGACCAGCGGGTCGCCCATGCTGGCTGCAGGCGCCAGCCTGCTTCCAGCGATCCGACGCGATAGCCACGATCGAATCCAAGACGGCTGAGATCGCGGTGGTTAAGCACGCTGTCTGCGTACGCGACACCTGCGCCAGTGGTGAAGGCTGCGTTGCGTCGCTGCACCCCAATAAAATGTTCCTTCAGCTCGTCCTCCGACAGCTTGGCCAACTCGGGTTGATTCTTAGGGATCTCGTTGCTGAACAGCGCTGCGTACTCTGAATCAAAATCGATCAGCTGCTTGCCAGTTGCATGTCGTTCATCATGATAGGTGCCAAGGAGAATGTCGGGTGACGCCAGCCCCTTCTCGACGAGGTTGATGCGCCAGGCTAGTGCTTGAGAATCGATCACGGCCGTGTTCATGCCTACAAATCAAAAGCCAAAAAGGTGTAAGAACTGGTGTAATCCAATCACATTCAATTGCGGCATTTAATGGCGCACCTTGACCGGCCTTAGGGCTATGCGTGTGACATGCGTCACCGCAGATCGCGACGCGATGCGCTGGAAATTTCCACCCTTTCTCCTGACCAGCTGGCAACGAGTATCTGCTGACAAGCCTCTGTCCGATAGGATAGACTGTGAACCACTCGACAGATTTGAACTTAAATTTGTACGGGTACGCGATCTCCTGAATAGCTTGCATGACTTGCTCTTTTGTCACCTTGTTCCTCGCCTCGAGCGCACTTTCTTTGCTCTTCTCGCCGCTCAGTCGGTTCACTTGTGTGTAGCAGCGGATGATCGGGTCGCCCGCCTGGTTGTTCTCGCGCGGGAAGATGTACAGCGCGCCGTGCTTGGCAGAGTGGATGGCTGCGATCTTGCGCACGTCTGGGAAGTTTGTATCAACGACGCAGTCAAGTGCAGCCCATAGCGTGTCGACCCAGTCGCCTTTAAATTCAAAGCCATGACTCTTTTCGAGCTTGGTGCGGACAGCGCTCCGGCCGCCATCGCAGCCAATCAGGTATTTCGTGCGGATCGTCTTTGTCTCTCCCGTTGCCTTGACAGAGTAAGTCGGCGCGCCACCCTCGTTCTTGGTCTCAACGACTGGTTCCATCTTGACCAAGGTAACTTCGACAGGGCGCTCGTTGTCAACTTCGGGGCGCATGACAAAGTCTTTGAAAGCCCAAGGCCGTGTAACACGCTGCCCATGCCGCTCCATGTCGCGCAAGAATGCACCTTCGATCAGTCCTTGCTGCAGGCCGAGGGTGCAATTGTCTTGAATCTCCATGTTGGTCGGGAAGGATTGAACGCGGCGTGTACGCACAATGCCGCGCTCACCGTCCGAGCGCGGATCCCAGAAAGTTCGCTCGTATGATGGCGCTGAGCGTTCGACGAATTCAGTGCCCAGAGGCTCCATGTTGCGGAACACTTCGATTGTCTGGGCAGATGAGCACATAATAAGCAAAGTCGATCACACACCAAGCGACTGTGGCCTTTCTTGCGGACGCACCCTCGGCTGGATGCCATCGGCGCGACCAGCAGTCGTTGGCTCCGATCGCTCGTCGATGACAAGCACGTCGTGTCCGCCAAAGCGCGCCAAAGAGCTCTAGTAGCGAAGAAATGATAATACTGTCAGTGTGTAGGTATGTTTAAATAGAATCGCGTCATAAGCTGCTGAGACCCACCGCTAGCATGAGGCCAGCCGGGCCGGCACCAATGATGGTGACGTCCCACGCTACCTTGTCGATGTGCACGAGCGGGTCAGGATAGTTGTGCGTGCCATGAGCATGTTTGCCGCCGGTTTTGCTCTCCTCAATGACTGCTGCACGGCGTTCGCTGACAGTTGAACCAGTGTTCGTGGAAGGCATCTTGCCTGGCCTTGAGTGGGAGGAAGAGAAAACGGCTCGAGGGTACGTGCGTTCGTTTTACAAATGCTTCTGCGGGACAAGAGAGGTGCTGGCCGACAGGAGATAGCTTTCTCGAGTTTGAGCCCCAAAAGCTAGTTCTCTATATATGTTTGTGGCTTCGAGGCATTCAATCGCAGGGATGGTACACGTATGTACTGCACTGCAGTATGCTTGCGTGTGCATCAGGCGTTCAACCCACGAACCCCCCCCCCCCTTCAAAGCTTGGAAATTTCGCTGGCCTTGCTGACTTGACGCCAGTAGTTGGTTGGCGCGCAACGATGAGGGATGTTCACGGCTAACACGGGTACGTGGTTCTCGGCCGATAGAGTACCGTCGTTTCCGCGGTAAACGACAGCAACGAAGGGGTCATGATCGTCCCTCGCTTGCACGCCTCTGGAAGTCTGCCCATGAACATGGGTTCTGGCCCACTAGACTGGCAGTAAAAGTGACCCGCAAGGTGCGGTCGGAGTGCAGCAAGCGATACCACTCGGTCTCGTGCGAGAGTCGCGATCAACAAGAGGATGACTCACTTGCAACTCGTAATATTCACCCCTCGCAAGTTGAAGACCTCGCTTGGATGGACGATACATATTTTTGACTGCCGGCCGATGAAAGCGGTAGCAGACGTGGAGCACGAGGGTACCCGTTTGGTTGAAACGTGGCTAGGTGAAACTGCAACGATGTTCTTCGAACTAAAGAATAGCAGCAAAGCAAAAGATGCGATGTCGACGACGGCCAGACACTGTGAGGCCGGGGGACGTTGCATCCGATTCGAAGCTTGCAACAGCGTCATTTCATTTCCACACGGCCAACATGCTGATATATGAGACCTCGGGCGTTACTACAATATCTATCGTGCATTTTGCTTCTCCAATTCTATACATCTGGAAGCAGTTTCATCTGCATCTGGCGTGCCTTTCGATGGGGATCAGCACTTGCAGCCTCGGCACTACTTGCTGCAATTGCAGCCAATGAGCGTATCCAGCTTCCTTTAGACAAAGAAAGGCTTAACGCGGCAGCACCGCAGAATAGGCAGGGTCGTTCAGACGACGAAAGAGACGAGCATCACTTTTGATTGCCCAGCACAAGGCCGTTCAGTACATGTAGGATTGAATTTGGCTGGAAGCCCTTCGAAATTCCTGAATGATGAGACATCTCACTCCAAGCTGCTACGAACCAACTCGATAACTTATCGGCGTTGACTCACAAGACGTTCTCGCCGGAGATGACAACGTCGTCTGTTCTGTGTTGGCGAGCACGAAGATTTTCTCCTGGCCAGAAGGGTTCGAATATTGTACTTGATCGCTTCATCGTTGGCCAAAATCTGGCCTGCGATGCTCACCGGGACGTGTGCTTGGTTGCCTCACATATGATGGGTCTCACTCACGATCTCTCCGCGCTACCTCCCGGCTTTGTCTTCGCTTGTGCATAGGCCATCCCGTGTCAACTGCGCATGACAGTATCCGGATATATCTGAATAATTCAGCAGGAATCACAAGCACATCCACGAGCTCCTGCCGAGCATACAGAAGCAGCAGCTTGCGATCCAAGAGCACGGGTGCAATCAAGAATGTCGCTCACTTTCCGTTCCAGTCGCGATCCCTTCCTGAGGCCATTTCGCTCCGCCCTCAGCATACATGTCCCTACGACTTGGAAGCGCTCTGTCGTGGCGAATGACGATGGAGATCCTGATGTAGTGGAATGATACATATGGGTGACGAGTAAAATAAGTGCCACTGGGGGGGTGTTCAGCAATCGTGTGAGAGTCAGTTGAGGGGCGTGCTGTTGCGAATGAAAGAAAGTGCGGGCTAGTGCGCGATGCGCCGCCTCTGTTGCGTTGCGGCAGCACGATGACCACATCCGCGCGGTCATCATCATCGACAAAGCATCCACTTCGAAGCAGTCTTCGCACAACGAGTTAACGATGCTACCGACCATCGAAGCGCCATTGTGATTGCAAACACAAGCTAGCAGCCTCAGCGGTTCTCCCGATTGTCTGTCTGGCTTGCATCCATTGTCGTATTCTGCAAACGTTCCGGCTTCTTCCCAAGCGGCGCAGCAAGATGGCGGACGAGAGGCCAGTCGTCGTCGACAACGGTACCGGGGTGCGTCTTCCGCCGCCACAGCTGTAGCAGTCTCCTTCCTTGAATCCAGCAAGCTGACCGGGTCTGTATGCTTGACCATTCTTTGCGAAGTTTGTAAAAGTCGGCTATGCAGGCTCCAACTTCCCCACCCATGTCTTCCCTTCCATCGTCGGCCGACCGATTCTGCGCGTAGAGGAGCGCGACTCAATTGACGTCGAGATCAAAGATGTCATGGTCGGAGACGAGGCGGCTGCCGTTCGGAATTACCTGCAGGTGACGCAGCCGATGGAGCATGGAATCGTCAAGGACTTTGGAGACATGCGGCATGGTCAGTGAGGGCTGCCATTTCCTGCATTTGCCGCTTTGCATGCTGACACCACTGGATGTGCGACACATACAGTCTGGAACTACACTTTTGACGAGAAGCTCAAAATCGATCCTCGAGGGCGAAAGATCCTGCTCACCGAACCACCGATGAATCCGAAGAGGAACAGGGAGGAAATGTGCCAGATCATGTTTGAAGAGTATGGGTTCGAAGGCGTGTACGTTGCTATCCAGGCTGTCCTTACCTTATATGCTCAAGGTGCGTCCATCGCAGAGTGCTCTGCGATCTTTCATTCGTTGATGCTCTATTGTCTGTTTTAAAGGTCTGCAAACTGGAGTAGTCGTAGACTCTGGAGACGGCGTCACGCACGTTGTCCCCGTTTACGAAGGCTTTGCGATGCCTCACCTAACGCGAAGGTTGGACGTTGCCGGCCGCGATGTCACACGCTACCTAATCAAGCTGCTACTTCTGCGTGGCTATGCCTTCAACAGAACAGCAGACTTTGAGACCGTCAGGGAGATTAAGGAGAAGCTGTGTTACGTCAGGTGAGAGCCGTTGAGGATGGGGGGCGAATTGAAAGGAGGAAGCTCATAACGCATCTGCTATATAGTTACGACGTGGATCTCGACAAGAGGCTTGCGGATGAGACAACCACGCTGGTCGAGTCCTACACCCTCCCAGACGGGCGAGTCATCAAGATCGGCTCCGAGCGTTTCGAAGCTCCTGAATGCATGTTCCAGCCGCATCTCGTAGACGTCGAGCAGCCAGGCATGGGTGAATTGCTTTTCAATACGATACAAGCTGCCGCAGTCGACACGCGCGGCGAGCTTTACAAGCACATTGTCCTATCCGGCGGTTCGAGCATGTACCCGGGTCTGCCGAGCAGATTGGAGAAGGAGATGAAGCAGCTGTACCTCACCCGCGTCCTCAAAGGCGACGCCAGCCGGCTCAGCGGCTTCAAGATCCGCATCGAGGACCCACCCAGGAGAAAGCACATGGTCTTCCTCGGTGGAGCAGTCCTCGCTGACATTATGAAGAACAGGGCTAGTTTCTGGATTTCCAGATCAGAGTGGTACGAGCAGGGCGCTCGGTCGCTGGACAGGCTAGGGCGCCACGCATAATGATGAACAATACAATGCAATCTAGGGTATGCGTGTGATCCAATACAAAGCTTGCAGGAAGTGTGCGGGGGCGTCACGCTTTGCGGCCTCATGCCTGTAGCGCATGGAAAATGGCGGCCCAGTCGGGCTCATCGCTAAAAAGAGACTCGAGCAGCGGATCGCGGCCATCCGCAGCGAACAGCGGATCAGCTGGTATTTGCGGAGGAATACCCATCGCTTCTCCCCAGGCTAGATGCTGTTGATCCGGCAGATGCTGAGGAGGTTGAAGGGCATGCTGTGGCGGCATATGCTGCGCGACCGGCGGCTTCATGGGAAGCAGATCATCGAGGAGACGATTGCGCCATTGCTTCAGAGCGCGGCTGAATGAAAGAACAACAGCGCTGGAGGTGACGCGCAGATCGCCTTCTTGGATGCCGAACGTGTACATCTGCTTGCGGCCAGATGCAGAGAGTCCGTCGAAGCCAGCAAGCTTGGCCGCCGCTTCGTTCAGCAATGATATGAGCGTGTCCATGTCGTCTGGCTTGTGCTTCCATCCGAGTATCTTTGCTGCCACCTCCTCCATCGCCACTTTTGCTGCCGAGACGGTTGCAGCGCAGATCTGCGGGATCGGCACGGCTTCAATGGCGGAAGACTCCATCAGGTGAGGGATGAGCGCTAGCATGTGGTACAGCTGCTTGCCACGCAGGGCGCCAACGCGGCTGAGCATGGCGCTCAGCGCGGCATCGGCGCGCTTGGCTTTTGCGAGCACGGACATCGAAGAGCTATGGACAGCGCCGGTGAGGTCCACGCGAAGTGCAATGCTCGCGCACACGCCGGTCAAGGTCAGGGCGGCCTGCAGCGCTTCTAGTTGTAGCGCCACGAGCAGCGATCGGGCGCTGTACTGGAAAATGCGATCTGGGTCTTCTATATTTGCACCGTGATCTCCTGCAGCTCAGCCAAGCCAGGCCGTCAGTGTTCCCTGCTGGCCGCGGAACCGTGTCAACTCGCGTGGGACTTACTGAGTTCCGACATCGTCCTCTCACGAGCCTTATCGATCCTTTCGAGCATGTCGTCCATCACCCTGTGTACCTCGCGACTCAACTCTTGCAACGGTTGTGTGGGATTGTTGAACTGAATCTGAAGCTGGCGAACGTCTTGAATCGCCTTGTTCTGCAGGCCGATAATCTCAAGCCGCCCCGCTAAAGCGATCCTCCCGGCTATCCGCAGATTCTGCTTGAACGACACTATAGGCATTGTGGAGTCAGTAGCCTCATAAGCCTTGGCCCTGGCCTTGGCCTGCGCCCCTCTTGTCACCCTCACTGGGCTAGCTTCAGCTTGCGAAGATGGCCGGCTATTAAAAAATTGCTCCAGCGCCCCAGAATCCTCTTCCATGTCCTCGCTGCTGATTCCAAGGAATTTGGAGCTTTCCATGCCCAGGAACGCGTTTTCACTACCCAGCGAAAGGGTCCAATACACCAAGCTGACGCTCGCGGTGCTGCGTGCCTTATACCTGAGTCGTGTGGCTGTCATTTTGGCGGCGCTGATCAGCTCCTCGCCCAGCGTGGGAACATTCTCGTATGCGTGATCGGGCGTCGTGCCGCTGACGCGCTCCAGCGCCAAGGGATGGTAGCACGCCAGCAGCTCGAGCGCGTGCAC
This sequence comes from Tilletiaria anomala UBC 951, assembly GCF_000711695.1. NCBI lineage: Eukaryota > Fungi > Basidiomycota > Exobasidiomycetes > Georgefischeriales > Tilletiariaceae > Tilletiaria > Tilletiaria anomala. The sequence continues at coordinate 76,138 of NW_013546987.1, forward strand.
GGCATAGTCGTCGCGGCCTGCGTTGAAACTGAGCAAGACGTCCTCGGCGTTGGTGCGGATGATAACGCGCAGGTGATTTTGAAGCGTCAACATACGGTGCTCGAAGGAGGGCGTCTCGGTCTCCTTCGCGGCGGCCTTTGTGCGTACTGTTGGAGCGCGGTGCGACGGGACACCTTGCGCTTGGGAGAGAAGCATGTTACGCGACGAGAGGGAAGAGCGCATGGCGAGATAGTAGAGTGTCGCCAGCAGCAGTCGAGCAGAGGGTGTCGGGTTTTCCGCTACTTTGGAGCGGACGTGCGTGACTGAAAACAGATGCGGGACAAAGAGCAGGTACGGTTGCAGCCTGCAGCTCCTCCGTCAGCGTCGGCTTCGCAATTCTCCTGAGAACATCACTTCGACCCACGCGCTCTTAAAATTGGCATGCAGCTCGTCATCGACCAATGCCAACAAGTCCAGCTGCACTTGACCCGAGCCGATTCCTCCTACGCTTTTCCGTCCCTGTAAATTACTAGCAAAGCCAGGTTGTTGGTAGCAGAATTGGGAGAATAGAGAATACGGATTTCCGAGGAGCGAAGCGGCGCGCGCCAGTATCGTCGGCTCACGAGGCAGCGCCGCTGTGCCATTGACGCTGACCCCTGGTGCCGGATCAGAATCAGGAGCGCCAGGAGCAGGTGGCGGAGGTGGCGGAGGGGCATGGCCCAGGCTGTTGGCTGCGAATGCTCCGCCATCATCATCAAACGGCCGAAAGACCTGCAGGGTACCTGCAGGGTACAGGGCTCTTGCCTCTTCGTTGGCGTCTTGGTCGGCCACTGCAGCGGAGGTTCTGATCGAGACTTCATTTGCCGCTTCGAGGCTGCGAGCAGGTGTTCTCCTCGCGAGCGCGCCATCGACTGCTGTAGATGGCACAGCATGGGACCGCATAGGCGGCGGCCATTGTGGTTGCGGTGCGGTGGAGCCGCCGACGCCAACGGCACAGGCAGCATTGCAAGATCCGCCGGCTGAACCGCGGTCCCTACTGTTACCCCTTGCTACCGGGTCCTCTGGGCCATGAGCCCTCTTAAGCACGTCGAGGTAGTGCGCTCGTCCGGTTCCAGTGGCCGACACGTCTATCCCGTCCTTTGCGAGTGCTTCGAGGTCCTTGCGTCGGGATTCGGCCCAGACGACGCAGACCAGGTTGAGCTTGACGCATCTCCCGCAGCGCTCGTCCCCGATGAGCGGCTCGGGGGAGGGTACGATGCCTTCTTGCAGTACGCATCGCGACTTCTTCTTGCGGCATGCTTCGCATGATACGCGTGCGTACGTGTCCCGCACCGAGTTTTTCTTGCCCCCACGCGGCAGCCAGTTGAGCATTGCGAGCGAGCGAAGGCGCTTTGCTTGTGATGCTGCCGAATCGTCAGCTTCATTCGCGTTCGCGTCCGCATGCCGCTTGACTCCTGCGTAGAGAGCGTCAACGCTGCTGCCGCTTTGGCCCGGGCGCGCAAGCGCGTCGTAGCCTAGGTTGGCGTCGGCGTCATGCGACACTTCAAAGGCTTGCAGCCCGTCCTCGTCCTCGGCCGCGTGACCCCACCGCAATGGCTCGGCCATGGATGTCCGACGCTGAGCAGACTCGCGCCCGCCCACGCGTTGCTGCGGTCAGGCTGCTGGTTAGGGATCGAGCGAGAATGTGCGACTCGACGCGACGCGACGTTTCGAGCACCACTCTGACTTGAAAGCACGTCGACGAGCCAGCCAATCCAAGTATGGATGGATGGTGCGTGCGCATGGACTGGCTTGTTGCTTGTTGGCCACGCGTGATCCCCTAGGGTTGCTTATGTAACCCACATGTTGGTTTTGGGCACAAGCAGCGTAAGTCTCCTTTGAACTGTTCCGCCAGAGTGCGGAACAGAGAGACGAGACGGCGGAGCTCGTCCCTGAGGCTGCTTGTGTATAGTACTCCTCGCCAATTCAGCCTCGCTACGTTGCATCGCTGCACCGCCATTGACGAACATGTTGGCTCGCCCGCGTTTGTCCCAGGGCCGACCGAGGAAGTGATATAAGAAGATGGCACCCTGCGCCGGATCGTGTCTATGCTGCATCCTCTCGTCTCTCCTGATCAATAGCGTTTGCTCACCGTGCTCCTACCCTGCTTGTAGAGTGAAATTGCACAGAACCGCCCAGCCGCAAGCATGACTTCCGAATTGGCTCCGACCACACTGCCGCCCGTGGGCAGCCCATGGCGTGAGTAGCTTGTTGCTCCGGCCAATTTGCACCATGCTTTTGCTCGCGATTTTGACGGTGCGGCAGATCCTCTTCGATATCCTACCCGGCAGGATACCTCCCCAACTTGGGCGCGAACTGTGCATTCGCAGTGATCTACGCCGTGTGGTGCACCGCGGCGGTCGCCTACATCCTGCGTACGCGAAAGCCGCGCTGGGGCTGGTGCATGCCCGCCGGGCTCTTCTTCTCTTCCCTCGGGTTTGTCCTGCGCTGCGCCGCGCGCGGATCCGACGCGAGCCTGGAGAGCATACCATTGTACGCGGTGCAGAGCCTGTTCGTTATCCTCTCGCCCTGCGCGTTCCTCGCATTCAACTACATCGCGTTCGGCCGCACCATCGTCGCGCTCGACCCAGCTCTTGCGGGATGCAAAGATGCTGCACCTAGACGCCGCGCTCGGTCCGCGTACAGCCCCTTGCCACCGCAACTGTTCGGACGCGTATTTGTCTGGTCGGACGTTGTCACGTTCCTTGTGCAGGCGACCGGCGGCGGTTTGCAGGCTACCGGCGGCACCACCGCTACGCTCGGCTCCAAGATCTTCTTGTTCGGCGTCACGCTGCAAGCGGTCAGCTACTTGGTCTTCGTCGCGCTCGTCGTCACGACGCACGTCAGGCTCCTGAAGGAGAGCTCGGCGCATTCGCTCGACTACATGCTCAGCTCGCACCCGGCCATGCGCATGCTCGCTTGCCTCTACTTTTCGAGCGTGTTCTTCGTCGTTCGCTCCATCTACCGTATCGTCGAGATGGCAGAAGGCTACGAGGGTATGCTGATGAGCAACGAAGGTGAGTGACCTTGCCTCTATGTCCCCTTCCTCATGCGTTCGTTACCGAGCTATGCAACATGTTCGTTCCTACGCACGCTCTCCCCTAGGCTTTGTGATCGCTCTGGACACTGTGCCTTTGATCGTTGCCACAGGTATCTGGCTGGTGTACTGACCAGCGAAGCCAATAGGGAAGATCGCCGAGGAGTCGCAGCCCTCGTCAACAAACTGAACTCCGACGAAAGTCTCGGGCTACGAGCATGAGCTTTCGAATGTGAGCAAGGGCGGATCCGAGCACGTTGCGTTAGGAGGATGAGCTGATGATGACAGTTCACATACCCGTCGATGTGCAACCATCACGCTTAGCAGAGCGGAAAGGCATGACCCGCCTCGCCCATGGCCGAGCGTGAATGGACGACGAACAGCGAGCCGAAAGACTTGGCGAGTCAATAGAAGATATATGCATACATACAGACAGTGGTCCGCTCCGGAATCTCCATCATCACCTGCACGGACAGTTCCTGCCTCCCGCCTTCCTTCGAGAGTCTCGATAGGCAGACGCTTTTGTATCGCATACCGACAGGACAATCTAATGTTCCCGACGATGCAGTGAAGTGTGGATGGTACAACTCCCGCGGGCCCGGCGCGTATGTACTAGCAAGGGCACCAGCGCATAGCAGGCGAGGGCGGCGGTGCAGAGTGAGCGATCCAATGGGCCTGATCGGCGCCGACTCGAACCTCGACCTCCTCGCCGACAAAGAGTCCTTCATGCGCACCTTTCATATTAGTATTGTTCGTACTATTTATATTTCCTAGAAAACCCGAGAACAATAATTACTAAATACCCACAACTGATTTGTTATTGTTCTAATACTGGGATTATAGCTCTCCTGTGATTCTTTTTGGTGTGTCAGCTCCGATACAACATTAATCAAATACTCGTTTCTTAGACTTTTATGAAGCACTAGGTTGTTGTAGTCTTCCTGTTGTTAACTTTCTACTACTTTGAGTAGTATTATTACTCTCATAAATCAGCAAAATAACAATGATATATGGCCCTGCCCACGGGAAGCTTCGCTCTTTCAACCGTGGAGGGTCAGCAAATGGGGCCGCAGGCCTTCGGCGGTAACGTGCTGTACGTCCCGATGATCACCGCGAGCATCTTCCCCGTGCGGCAGAAGGACGACATGGCGTACGTGCTCGAGGACCTGCACTACGCGCAGCGCACGCTCTGCTTCGACAGGCAGCGCAGCTATGCCACCAGCCACAGCGGCGGCGCGCGCATGGGCTCCATATTGGCGTGCGACCCCCAAGGCGAGCAACTGCTTCACGGCTATCGCGCCCGTCAGCGGCCTGCGGGGCGGGTTAGCACGCGTGCTGCGCGCCGCCGTCCACGGCGGTGACGGCGGCAGCTGTGAAGATCTCTAGCAGGCAGGGCGCAACCTCATGCACCCCGTCATGCACGGCTACAAGGGCTGCCGCCCCAGCCGGCCGATCGGTATGTCACGATCCACGTCGACGCGGACAACACCAACCTGTGCGAAGGCAGCACTAACCTACAGTGCGGGTACTGGGTCGACGTTGCGCTCGCTGCTCGTCTGCCCCTTCCAGCACATCTTCCAGACGCCGATCCATAGTTCCAGCCCGCCGGTCGTGCGCCGTAGCAGGAACTGGTGCGGACAGGCAAGTGTCGTCGAGTTCTTCATCGCCCAGCACGACCACATGCAGCCGAGCGACGCAAACGGCTGGAACGCCTCGCGGGGATTGTGAAACAAGGCGAGTAGTCTCTGCGCCCTGTCAACGCTCGTGTTCGAACAGTAAGTTGGCCGCACAATGACCCCCTGTCTTGCACAGCTCACCCACTTCACGCTGATACGGCTCGCCGCCGTGACCCTGCTAGAAGCAATACGGTGCACTATACTGCACCGATCGACCCCCTCTTACAGTGTTTTATGTTGTAGATTCTTTAAAAGTAAGCGTGGGTGCCTGCTGGTGTAATGGATACAGTACACAGGTGTCGGACAAAAGAGTGCAGTTGACGATGAATCGAATGGATCCCTCAACGTAAGTGTGAACGTGCGAGTGTGGATGTGAAGTGGTAGAAAGCTGGGAACGACAAATGATGGAACAGGCCAAGAGCGGTAATGACGCGAAGAGCGATGGCAGCAGCGCGAGGATAAGGTAGTAGATATGCCAGAGCGGATGACAGTAAAATGTGCAACGAACGTCGAGAGTCGAACTGAGAAGCTTAAAAGAGCTGTCCTTTCCATGCGCTGTATGCGCCTTGAGCCTGCCGACAGAGAGCCAGCTTGAGCGTTACGAGCCAAGCCCAGCCACGCCAGCTGGCAATGTACAAGCCGCTGCGAGTGACTGTCCCGAGGCTCGGATGCTGCACAACTGCCGACGTCACATCAAACTGTTACCGTGCGGAGTAGGGCTGGTATTGTTGCTCTGCTCTGCTATGTTGGAAGCGATGCATTGAGTGATGATACAGCACACAGGGAAAGGAGATTCGAAACGAAGTTGTTGAAGCGCGAGATCCTTGATGCCGAGGCCGAACCTTTGGTGAGAACTTTGAGGTGAAGACGAGCGAACATGAACTTGTTCGGAAGCGTCCGCAGAAAACCGACAAAGATCAGAAGCGTAAATGGGGGAAGACCGCAATCGGGACCGCATGTAAACACGCCTATCCAGCCGAGAGGGCATGGGTGACGGCAGACGAAGACGAAGGAAGAGCAAGAGCCAGATGGCCAAAAAGTTGGCTCATCGAAGCAGGCGCGGCGCGCTGGTCGGTTGCCCAGCTAATGCGGGCCTGCCGAGCCCTCCATGCGACTTGGAGACGCGTCGGACCATGCGTCCGTCATGCGCCACCCTGCCTATTACTGAGGCAGTGGCAGGATTATGCACGTACAGCAAAGTGTTGGGCATATCACCTTCATCCTCGTCAGCATCCTCGCCGGCCAAGCCGCGTACTCCGAGTGCATGCGCACGGCGGTGTCCGTTGCCTCCGTGGTGTTTCCGCCGCGTCGAGGTCGTCGCAACCGGTGTGCTGCCCTCCGCGTTGGAGGTGTCTGCGACCTGCGCCTCGGACCCGCTGCCGCTGCCAGCGGCGTTCGTAGCGCCGGCACTGACGCCGGTGTTTGTGTTGCCGTCGATCTGCTGGTACACCTTGGGGTTGCTGCTCGTGCTGGGCATCTCGTTTCGGTTGTGCCAGATGACGACGCTGATGATGGCGGCTATGATCGCAAGGCCGGCGAGCGAGATGCCGATCTTCATGCGCTTGCGGCCGCGAGCCATCTTGCGCTGGAACGCTTCGCTGGACTGCGTGAGGGGGTCGCTCTTGTCCTGCGTATGCCGCTGCATCGCCGAGAAGCGCCGCCAGAACTTGGCGCCGGACCCGTTCACGTCCCACTCCTCGCCGTCGCCAGCGACGCCGAGGTAGTACTCCTGCTTCCGCTGCATTGCCTCGCGCTTCTCGTCTGCCAACGACGGCGAGTCGCCGATCCCGTCTGCCAGGCGCGGCGGAGCGGACTGGCCGATGAGCCATGCCATGCTCTTGCGGAACGCAGATCGGCGCCGATCAGGTGGTGGGGCTGCCGCCCGTAAACCGACGCCTACGCCTGCGCCCATGCCAGGCTGCTGAGGTTGTTGCGATAGGGGTGGGTACCTTCCCTGCTGCATCTGCTGTTCCTGTTGCTGGTTCTGGTATCCGCTGCCACCGACACCAGCGCCGAACGCGGTAACAGCAGCCAGGCTGCGGCGGAAGATCGACCGCCGTTTCTGACTTGGCTGGCGGCCAAGGTGCGTAGGCTGTGGCAAGCTCGGCGGCGCGCCATGTCCGCCAGAAGAAGCAGGAAGCAGTGCACCAGATCCCGAATTGTATGGGTTCCCGCTGTCTGAGAAGCCGGCACGGCCAACGGAAGTGGGCGCAGGCATTGCGGAAGCGGGTAAAGGGTTGCGCAACGGTCCAGGTGGAGTTGTACGTTGACCACCGCCGCTCTGCTGTTGTTGTTGTTGTGATTGACCCGTCGTGATTGAATAAGGGGGGGCATTGCCATTCGGATACGCCGAAGATCCATCGCCGCCAGCACGTTCCGACGGCGCGATGAACGGATTCTGCATTGGCGCGCCTATGCTCCCGCTCCCGCTGCCTTTGCCGCCGTTGTTCAACACCGAGCCATTGTCAAAAGTTGGAAGGAGCTCCCGTGACTGTCCTTGCTGCTGCTGCTGCTGTGAAGTATCTGCAGCTGCGGCGGCGGCGGCAGTGAAGGGATTTGGGCTCCGCAACCCCAGGTTGTCGACTAGTGCCGAGCGCCGCGGGCTGACTGGGCGCTTCGGCTTTTGCTGCTGCTGCGGATGTTGTGACGCCTCGAAATCGCCCCGGCCGCTGGCGCGGCCAGGTGCGTCCGCGGGGAAGGACCGCGATGACGGCGACGGTAGGTCGTGCAGCTGCCATCCGCCGCCGCGCCCACCGAGCGAGTGGCTCGCAGCGGCCGCCTGTGTCAGTCCTGCGCTTGCACCCGCTTCGACGGCCTGCCGGAATGGCGAAGGCAAGGGCGGGACGGCGGGCACAGAGTTGCTCGGCTGGAACGCCGTATTCTGCGCATCTGCGTTGCTTGCGCTTCCCTTGCCGCCTTGCTGCGCGGCCGCCGCTCTGGCCTGCTGCGCTTGGACCTGCGCGAGCACCTCGCTGGCAGAGGGTCTGCGCAGCACGGTAGGGTTCACTTGCACTTGTGCGCTGCCACTGCCGCCAGTCGCCGAGTTGGGCCCTAGAGATCCGCTTTTGAGGTTGAGCATCTTCAGGCTGGGTGGATTCTGGCTGGCCAGGTCGTGTGGCCGGGCGCCGACGGCGGCAGCGGCTGCGCTCCAGCTCTCGCGTCCCTTTCCTTGCCCTGTACCCTGGCCACCAGGCCGCCCAGCGCCGCCACCAAAGTTGGGAGACAGCGGTGATGATGACATTGACACCTGCTGTTGTTGTTGCTGCGGTTGCCGCTGGTATGAAGACGACAGCGGCGAGTTGGAATTGGCGCGGGTCGCGCGTGCGCGACTGGGAGCAAAATCGTCATCGTCTGAGTCGCTATCGCTATCGCCCTCGGCGCTAGGGGATATGAGTGCGTTGGCCATGCCGAGACCGAGCGAGAATGCACCTGAGCCGCGATCTCGTGTCTGATCGCAATCGGCCGCCCGGCCGGATGTGGCCCCCTTCTCCAAAGGCATTTTCGTGTGGGAGTGTAAGAATCAGGAGGCGGGGTTGGTAGGTGCCAAGGCTTGGGTAGCTTAGTGGTGGCCCATCGAGGCGAGCTCTACAGCCACGTCGCAACGGAGATGAGAATCAGCGACGCGGTGGTGGGAGACGAAAATCTTCCCTTCATCGCACTCACGATGGACAGCTGATTACGACGAAGCTATGATGTTCCCTGCACAGCCGTACGACTTTGAAAAAGTAGCTTTTGCCACGCTGCCCTTGTTTGCAAGTCGAAACGTATATTCTCTAGAATGAGGGTCCGCGCTGGTGCAAGAAGGTAGGGTGTGATAGGCGAGCCGCAGATCGGTCGGAGTCCAGGCTTGCGAAAAGGGAGTCGATGTGAGAGGAAGGGATCAAAGCCCGGAAGGACGTGACAAGGAATGCGAAAGAGCGTGAGGTGCTGACGAGCAGTGTACAAGAGAGTGAATGCGTGAGGGTCGTCGTCGTCGGGTTAAGGGGGTGGGAGCAAGCAAGAGCCAAGGCGGCTCGTTGTTGCTATCTGGACCGTCTCTCTGTGGAGGACGTTCGACGCTGTGACGAGTGCGGCGTGGGGGGAGGGTTCTGGTCAGACGGGTCTGGCGTCTGGGGTTAGCGAGGATGAGAGGATATGCGGATACGACTGCGACTGCGACCATGCGAGCTACGACGAACATGGGGGATGGTGCGGGTGAGGGGTTGTGATGCGATGCGATGCGATGCGAGAGATAGCATGCCTGGTGGGTGGGGCGGGGCGTGTATGTATGGATGGTACATACAGGCAGGCGTCGCGCACTCTCTGGAGAGTGCGCCAGTGGCGCAATGCAGCGCAGACGACGACGCTGCCACCACGCCGCGGAACAGAGAAGATGAGACGCACGTGCCAAGGCCATCGACTCGGCCACGACATCAGCGTTCTGTCGGGTAGCCGCTACGTTGAACATTTGCTTTGCGTGATTTACTGCTTAGCCGATCGTTCGCCAGCACACGGGAAAGCGTTTGCCCACCGGAAACCTTGCAAGAAAAAAGCGTCGCCGCTTGGCACTCGCTTTTCCAGGTACCTATTGGGTGCGCCGCTAGAGAGAATTGAGTTGGATGCGGCCTTCTCTGATTTCTCCTCTCTTTGCTGCTTGGGTCATTTTCTCTCATTGTGATGCCGCTTTGTTTGTTACCTTCTCAGCAATAGCAGACTCGCGACATGCGAGAGATAAACTTTGTACAATATTACTTCATGCATTCATGAGCAACGAGCGACGAGATCCATCGTGACCATGCCAGCCAGAAGCGAGCGGTTTGCGCTGGGACCACTGGAAGAGTCCGCCTGATGTCGTTGCGGAAGTCACCCAACGTCTTTCGTCCTGTCCTCGACCCTGCCAGCCGTTTCATCAAGCCATCGATGGGCGCTTTGATTCCAAGCCTCGTCACGGTGCTCCGGCTCCTACATCGCTCAGAGACGCGACCACATGGCCGGCCATAGGTGTCCCGCAGCACCGTCCTTCTCCAAGCGTCCATCCTACCCGCACATTGCTATTCTGAACTTTTGGCCGCCGGTATCCACTGCTAGGGCCTCTGTCGCACGCGCCCTCCTGCTCCTCCCCGTTCCTCGTCAAGGAGAGAGCATGAGGGTGGGAGGAGCGCAGAAGAGCTCCGCTGTGCAGGTAGAGGCAGCTTGGAGAACGAGATGCCCCATAACTGTACCATCCGCAGGGCGCATGTCCAAAGTTCTCTTACTTTTTACATAGTTGCTCCATACTTGGAAGAGTGAACTGCAATGAAGCGAACAAGGTCGGGCCTTGGAGCCACACATACACAGGATCGCGTTCGAGAGCGGTTGGTAGCGTCTTGGTTCTCGAGACGTGGAAGCTGGGAGGTGCTCGACGGGCAATTTGTTTGAGTACAACAAGAATTGAGCCAGCGAATGCGCTCATACAGTCACGCCGAGCTGCCTGGCCAGCATCTCCACCTGCTCCATCGCGCCATCCTTCGCAAGGCCCAGGTCCGCCATAATGTCTGCTTCTGCGTCTCCCAAAGCGCCATCGCCGGATCCAGCGGTGCGCCCACGCTTGTATGCCGTGCTGAGCGCCTGCATGACGACCTCGAGGAGGTGCTGGTTCTCCAGTGCAGCCGCGACGCGCTCCTTGTCGTTCAGCTGCTTGTTGACGCTCCGCTCGCTCTGGTGCGAGCCAGGCCGGACACGAATATCAAGCTTGTAGTGAGTCGGCAGGCTGCGCATCAGACGCACGCGCAACGACAGGCCGATCAGCGTCGACATCGAGCAGTGCGGGATGGTTGGGGTGAATTCGAGCAGGATGTGCGGGAAGCCGTTGGCCTTGGTGATTGTGATGTGGTTCGGATTCACTGGGGGATTAACAGATGGGTAAAAAGTGCTGCATGTATCAGCTTGACATCGGGAAAAGCGAAACACACCCGTCAGACTGGTCTGCACTCACCGACAGCTGAAGGTACAAACGCAGGGAAAGCAACCGCAGAAGCGTGTGAGAATGGATTGGTCAGCCTTGGCAACGTGAAATGCGTCAAGCATCCTTGACATGTGCGTCAACGCCTCTGCTCACCGAGCTGCTCCAGCGTTAAAGGATGTTCTGGATCCGATACCGAGCGGACGAGGTCTATGTTGAACATTCGCAAGTGCGACGAAGATGCACAGGCAAGGGTCAGTAAAAACAGCTCTGAATCACCTTGTGCTAGAGGAAAAAGAGACGCACCAAAGACTTCCTGCTGATCGATCTCCTCGATAGCCCGCTCATCTGATGGAAGGGATGAAATCTTCGGGGTCGTAGCAGCTGTACTTGCGCCCTCCCACTGTGGCGGTGACTCTGATCCTAACCCAGAGCCTAACCTTGACCCTGGACCTGACCCTGATGATGCTGCTGCAGGATCAACACCTCCATACGAATGAGGGGCACTGCCATTGTCTTGCTCTCTCGACGGTCCTTCTACCGCCTCGCCAGCCGCAGCGCCACCAGCGAGCAATCTGTGCCACTCTTCCTCCTCCCTGAAACCCGTCCCTGTCCCTGCACCCGAGGCAGCGATCATGCCGTCATCGCGCCACCACTCGGTATCGTCGCCGAGTGCACCGGCAGCATTGGGGCGGAGGTTGTTAGTCTTGAGTGGAGAGTGGATAATCGGGTTAGCATTGTCTTTCGACGAGCTGCTTGGGTCCATGGTGGATGATGACGACTCTTGGGCTTAGGGAGCGGTGCCTGAACGAGAGTGTATGCGATGCGTGCCTGTCAAGAAATGGTCAACCTTTTACAGTGTAAATTGGGTGAGAGTCGGTCCCTGACAGTCATCGGGATCGCATGTTGCTGCTCCCTCTTAGCGACGGAGCGGAGGCAATGAAGCGACTATATAAATGTGGTCTGCGTTCAGCAACGCAGGTTGTGACGTGCTGGTCGGCAACAATCTGGAGATGGGGGCAATTGGCACAGTGGAAATTTGAGACGCCGATAGAGAAAGTCGCCGAGACCGCGTTTGTGTATGTGTATGAGACAGACGGGGGTTGGGTGTGGAGAGGAGGGGCGCTGGGTTATGGCCTTTGACTGATGGTGTGCCGTCCTTTCGATTCCTTGGCCTTTCCGCGCTTAGAATAGAGAGAAGCAACTGCCCAGTCGACTGTGCCATCTCAGTCACGCTTTTTTCTTTTTCCCAGATGCAACTTCGACATCCGTTGCATGACGAGGTTCGCTCCAAGCAAGGGGTGCAGCTGGAGCAATATCACACAGCCTACGCAACATCATGTCTGCTACACAAGTCCATGTCGCCAATGGCGCGGCAAAGGAGCTGACCGACCTGCTCGCCACGTCCAAGATCTCTCCCTCCGAGTCCAGGGAGGCAGCTCCTGCGCCGACGAATGGCCAAGTCAATCGCAACGGTCACGATCACACCAACGGAGACGCTGCCGCGGATGATGACGACGACGATGATGAGGGAGAAGCTGATGTGGCTGCAGCGAGCACTGGGGCCAAAAAGAAGAAGAAGAACAAGTCCGGCGCAGCAAAGAAAAAGGCAAAAGCTGCTGCTGCTGCACGAGCATCGGCAGCGCAGAACCAGTCTGAACCGCCGCGTATCGGCCTGACAACGCTCTTCCCCAACGGGCAATACCCGGTCGGAGAGATCCAGCAATACGACACATCCAAGTTCCTCGATGAGAACCGCGCACGCACCACTGCCGAGGAACTCAGGGAGAGGGAGAGGATCCAGCAGGAGGAGGAGGGCTGCGATTACAATCTCATTCGGCGCGCAGCAGAGACGCACAGACAGGTCAGGGCGTATGCAAGGAAGGCAATCCAGCCGGGCATGAGCATGACGGATATTGCGAATCTCATCGAGGACGGAACACGTGCAGTCGTCGAAGCGAACGGTTTCGACAGCGGCATCGGTTTCCCGACTGGCCTATCGCTCAACGAGTGCGCGGCGCACTTCACTCCCAATGCCGGCGACAAGAGGAGTAAGTGCTTAAACTGCGACTGTACATATGTGTTTTGCATTATACTGATTCACTGGAATTGTGTGTTGCAGTCCTGCAAAAGAGCGATGTGCTCAAGGTTGACATTGGTGTACACGTTGCAGGCAGGATTTGCGACTCTGCCTTTACGCTGACATGGGAAGACACGCACAACCCATTGCTCGAAATCGTTCGCGAGGCGACCAACACAGGTGTGCGGGAATCGGGTATCGACGCGCGGCTGGGTGAAATCGGCGCAGCGATCCAAGAAGTGATGGAGTCGGGCTCCTACGAGGTCAACGGGGAGATGCTGAATGTTAAGTGCGTCAGGAACCTGCAAGGGCACAACATCGAACGCTACTCAATTCACGGCGGGAAAAGCGTGCCGATCGTTGCTCAGCCGGACCTCAAGACACGCATGGAGGAAGGCGAGTACTTTGCCATCGAAACGTTCGGCACGACCGGCAGAGGCTACGTGCAAGACCAGGGAGACTGCAGTCACTACGCCAAGCGCAAAAACGCACCTGGCAGCGCTGCGAGCCTTCGCGTGCAAAGTGCTCGCACGCTGCTGTACACGATCAACAAGAACTTTGGGACGCTGCCGTTCTGCAGACGCTACCTCGACAGGCTCGGGGAGAAGGCTTATCTACTCGGACTGAAGCACCTCGTCGACCAGGGAATTGTGCAGGACTATCCGCCGCTGTGCGACGTGCCTGGCTCGATGACGGCGCAGTTCGAGCACACCATTCTCCTCCGCCCGACCTGCAAGGAGGTTGTCTCCCGAGGTGACGACTATTGATCTATCCACCGGGTGTGCACCTACTCCAACGGTGAGACCCACTGTCCGTTCATCCTTGCTCCAGGGCCGCAATTCGTTGAGCCTGCACTCATTGACAAAAACTTCAGGTTAGCTCCCGCTATCCTCTTGTATTCTAGCTAGCACGCGTTCTGACCCGCACGCAATTTCTCATCTGCGTTCCTCATTTGCCATTCTTAGGACACCAGAGCCATGCATGTATCGTTCAGGCAGCTGCTTTGGGAAAAAGTCGAGCAGGTAGAGTCCATGCGGCTATGACAATGCTACACCTCGTGCAGGCAAATCTAGTCATGAGCCAGCTATACTAGTACGGCTGTAGATGCAAGTACTGTCGTGCAGATCAGCAGGCTGAGCGCAGCAGGACGGGAGAGGCTGGAGGCTGCATTGAAGTGCTGCCCTGATTGCTGCGAAAAGCTCTGACCTGCAAAGATCTGGAGAGGCAGGTGCGCGAGCTGCGTTCAGCCTTTCTATCCCCGGCACTTCCTTACACCTATACCCAGGCAAACTCACTGAAAAGTCCTTGAAGTACGAGTAGGTGTCTGCTGTGGCTGCATAGTCTGGCGTGGACCCTCCAAAGAAAGTGGAGAAGAAGATTTTATCGACCCATTTCTGACTTCCTTGGTCCCATAGGTCCCGCCTCTCCAGTCCTCGCCTGCTGCGGCTGTTGCCGCTTCCACCACCTTGGCCCGTTCGCTGCGTCGCGGTCGTCCCGCTGCGGAAGACCAGGCCGGTCTTCTCCACCGCTGGTGTCGGATTGCCATTGTAGTACATCTGCAGCACACCGTTCGCGGTGTGTGGGCTGTTGACTTGGACGTACAAGGCGATCTGGTTCCATTGACCACGCGTCAGCGAAAAAGAGCCGCGGCCGATTGACGTGCCGTAGTCGCTGTTGCAGATGATCGACCCAGGTGATACGGGCTGCGTTGACGTTTGGGCGTTCGCACAAAGATCGTAGCCACCAGATATTTTGGTCGGGATGTAGGCGTAGACTGTGAGTGACAGTAAAATCAGGGGTAGTTAGCAATGAGTTTGAGCATTGAAATACTAGCTCGAAAAGACGTACTCTCGCCTACGCCACCCGTCCTCCACATCACCCTGACACTCCAGCAGCTAGCTCCAGCCTCCCCTTGAGCACCACCACTGCACCCGTCTGTGTTGGCATCGATGCTGCCATCCGCCTGCTGCGACCCTACGCTCGAATAGATCCCCGGAAGCTTCCCAGCTTGCACAAAGTCAAAGCCGGGCGGAAAGTAGACAGAGTAAGACACCAGCAGCTGTGGGCGCGACGGGTCGGTGTGAGCTACATCGCCCGACGCCGTCGCATAAGGTGTTCCATTTGTCGCGCCGGGGCTGCCCAGTACCTCCAAATTGGTGCTGAGGAAAGGTTGCGAGTAGAAAGATGCGCCACCGATGGGAGAGCTCTTCAGCGAATATGAGCCTTTCGAATAAAATATGCGTAACGCCGCGTCAGACGTTGATGATGCTGGGTCGGCAGCGAAATCAATGTCGCCGCTGCCACTGGCTATTTGTGCACGGTACAAGTTCACGTGCGAATTGAGCCATATCTTGGCGTCCATGTTCGAAAAGTTATCACTTCTGTTCGTGGTGTCCGTAGCATTGATGGGTGTGTTCGGTACGTTCTCATCCAGAACCTTGTCCGTGTCGTTTCGCTCTTTGCTATGCCGTGGCTCGAAAGCGCTGGATGCAGTCAACAGGTCTTTTCGCGGGAAGAGCAAACCGTGAACATTGAAGACATGTACATCATCGCGCTGCTGTAGCGATGGCGCGGGTTCGACATTCGCAGGCAGCATCATAGCACTGTCGGATTGCTGATCGACCTCTGCGCCAGGCTCCGATTCTGTGTTTTGTCCTGTCAGCAAACCCACTCCGACCGTTGTCATCCCGGCAGGGGCGATGACTGCCGAAGTCGATACTCCGCCGGCTACGGCTGAGCCGACGATGTTGCTGCTGCTGGATTCTGCTGACGTGGCTGCGTTCACGGTTGGAAATGTCCAAGCCCACCCCGTTGCATCGAGCCCCAGGCTCTGCACCACGGTCGCCAATGACGATCCAAGCGCCGAAGCTGCTGCGATGCCGGTCCCGGTGAAGCCAGTCGTCGATGCTATTGAGCTATCTCGCGGGAGGATGCTTCTGTCCTGCTCGCTGAGCGAATGAGATTGGCTTTCGAGATCACGAGCGGAGAGGCTGAGGGCCTTCCGTTGGTCCACCACCGAGGACCCTTCGACTGCGTGCTGAGCGACGCGCACACCTGCTACTGATTCGACTGCCGCAGCTCCAGCTTTAGATGGTACAACATTGAAGTTTACCCCTGGCCTCTTGGGCTGCGACGATAGCAGCCTGTTGCTCCTGGCAGCAGCGGCAGCAGGAATCCCAATGCTAGCTAGCGTTGATAGCAAGATGATCGCGGAGGCTGCACTTCGCTTAGACCGCCGTCTATCCCGCCGAGGGCCATTCGACGTCGCCATCATGGAGGTATAATTGCGAAGCAAACCGCCCAGTACAATCGGAGACGATGAAGGTGACGTTATATGGCGGCGTTGACGATAGGACGATCCTGCAGTGTTTCGTCGGGCAGTAACGCGAAAGGGCCTCTTTGAGAAAGATGAGTGTGAGGTGCTTACTTGCGTCAAGTGGTGGAAAGGGATGAGATGGACAAGATAATCTTAATAGAGCAACACGAGAATAGATTCGTGGCAATGTCCAGAGCAAGTCTACGCAGCCACTACCTCGGAACGAACCCCATCCCTCACAGGACCGCGGCAAGTTCGGGCAAATCTTGGCGAGCGCCAAACTATACGCTGGACTCTCCTCCCGAGCAGAGCATTCCCCGCATTCGAAAAATTACTTATCCCTACGGGAAGCAGTGCAATCGGCAACGAACATCAAAGAGGGGCCGCCGGCATGGAGACCCATCGGAATAGAATGAAGATTCTGCTCGCCGCCTTGAGATGAGCCAGCCATGGCATCTCACGTGCGCGGTGTGCAAGAGTCCACAGTGGAGTCCTAGAATCCACGGCAACAATCCTGCCAGAAATCTCGATATGTAGATCTTGATGTGCAGGTGCGTGCCTCGGGCCACCGAACGATAGAATGGAGATCAACAAAGGCGGATGTGTCAAGCTCCAGTGCGTCTCCGGATCTCGTTCTCGGAGGAAGAGAGTTGGCGACCTCAACGGTCGCGGAGTGCGACGAGCGAGGGCTCGCCAGGGAAAGGGAGAAAATTATCACGTGACAACAATTTATATCTGGGGGCGCGGCGCGTCGTGTTGTTCTTTTCCAACACACCAGATGTATGTATTATATGTAGCTAGAAGGGAGAAAGCTCAATTCGACAATTGAAACCGAATAAAGAATTGCATAGTGCAGCCTTTCATTGTGTCGTCCTTGCTGTCTCTCCTTCCGTCATTCCTCGCAAGGAACCCAGCTTGCATCTGCTTCGAATAGCGCCATCCAAGTAGCGGAAGTTCTCACAGAAGTCATTCCCGCCGTTGATGCCTAGCTTTCCCCTTTGAGGCTCACGGGAACACGGTCCAGTACAACACGCTTCGCCAACTCAAAGCCACCATGGCGTCATGTATCAGCCCATCGAACGACCGAAGACTCAGGAGTAGAAGCACGAAGGCATGGTTGCTCGAATCCCCAAAGCCCGACCTCGGCTTTGCACTTGACAATGCCTTGTCCAGTGCAAGGGTGAGAGGCAGACGAACGACTCGCGCACCCTTTGAGTTCACGACGGAGGACAGCTTGTTGATCGACACATCACTGGGACTTTCCAAAGCCCATGGCAAGAACGCTGCGAAGGAGAAAAGCAAGGCAAAACCCTCGATCATGACGTCGTTACCGCTCAAGGAGGTAGCTGTCAACCAGTCTGATCCTGCCTTGGATGAGATGACAGAACAGGAGCTCGAAAGACTAGCTTGGCAGGAGATGTCACGGGAGGAAAAGAGGTCAAAAGTATCTAAACCTCATCCCCCGGAACCAATGATGTGTGAGTTCAAAAAGGTAAAGATATCGTGGATCTGCCGAACTGACCAGTCTGCCCCTACTTTCTACGAGCAGCTGCACCGCCAAAATCTCCGTCCAAGATCCCGCGCTTGAACCAGAGTGTTGCAGGATCAGCGAAGGAGCCCACGGTTCACCCTATGGACGGCTCCTCTGCTCCTTTCATTAGCATCGGCTCTTCCATCGCTGCGGCAGCGGAGAGCAGGGAGGCGAGGAGGCGAAGGCTTGGCTTGGCTCCGCTCCTTCCAATACATGCTGCAGCCGCAGATCCGGGACTGCAGCCTATAGAGAGCAAAGAGATCATAGGTTCGTCTATTCAAAGAGCAGAGATGAGTAGCAAAAACCGGAAATCTAGCCATCAACCTAACGATGGTGCAGGTCGAGCACAAAGCGGAAGTGGAGAGAAGCAACGTAGGGCAGCGGACAAACACCAACTTGTGCCAGATCTAGACGAGTCGCATCCAGAAAAAGTGTCAGAATCGGACCTTCGACCCAGTGCCAGCGCAGAAGGACTGCATCTCACCGCTGCTCAAGAGCCAATTTCCATGTCTCCCATTTTAACAGCACATTTTTCATTACCCCGGTCGGTCTCGCCCCATCGCAAAGGTCGGCGTAATCCTTCTCCAAAGCGGGAGACGTACGAGGAATTGCAGTCATCGAAAGCAATTTCACCTCCTCGGAAGAAGGTGACTCATTCAAATCTGCAAGAGCAGGCACTGGAGCAGATGGCCGTCAGTGCGCCGCGCCGGAGCGCTCGTATCTCTAGCGCCCACGTACCGTCTTCGCCGGGTAAGGCTCAAAGGGGAACCAAAGCCCGGATAGCACCGGTATCGCCGGTACCGATCGAAGGCATTTCGTTTCCCAATGAATTTACGTTTGCTTCTGCGCCTAAGCGTGTCCAGCAGGTTGCACACATTGAAGCAGCCAAGGTTACGCCCGCAACCACGGCTAAGGAGGACACAGTGAGCAATGCTGTCTCTTCTACTCGCACTAAAAGCAAGCTACGTCGGAAGTCGTTAGAGGCCAAGGTGGTAAATGACAAGCGCAAGGCGATCAAGATGGCCTCTGCTATCGGCAAAGGTCTTGCGGCTGGCCCAACATGCCAAGCACCGGATGCTGCACCAGCTGGCTTCCGTCTCAGCTCCACCGGTCACCTCGTTCCCGCTGTGGCTCCACGGACATTCTCGTTCGACGCGGGTAGCTCTTTAATATCAGCCACCGCAGGCTCATCCACAACGATTGTAACAACGAATGGCATGACGGCGCGCCAACGCGCGATGCTTGATGCACAGCGCGCCAAGGACGCCAGCGCGGCAACAAAAGAGGCAGAACTGCAGAGGCGCTCGCGGTACAAGGCCAATGATGTGCCTTTGTGGATCCGAAAGCGAAAAGAGCAGCTGCAGGCCGAGGGGGAGGCGCGACTGCAACGTGAAATCGAGAGTGTGCGGCGCGCAGAACTGGGCGAGGGCAAGAAATCTGGGCCTGGGAAGCAACACGATCGTCATCGGCAGCAAGCAGCGCGCAAGGCGAGTCTTGAGGACGCTAAGCCTTTTGTCTCGAGCATCGATGCGCGCCTCGCAGAAAGGGCGGAGTGGGAGCGGAAGCGCAAGGCGAACGAGGACGCACTTGAGGCTGCTCGCCAAGTTGCACGCGCTGAGAAACTCAAGAGGGAGGAGGAAGAGTACCAGGAAGCGCGGAGGAGGGCGGTGCCAAAGGCGAATCCAGTGCCGGAGTGGCTGTACGGTGGGAGAGTCCCCACGGAAGGAGTTGGGACGGCATCCGCTGCAGGGAAAGGCAAAGTGGCTGCCAAGCGGGAATCACATCGCTCATAGCTTGTCGGCGGCAAATTGGGAGTCATGTTGTACACATCTATGCTTTGAATAAGTGCTGGTATGGACTAATGTACATTGCGTGTGTAGAGTGTTTGCTAAAGCATACTAGGGAACCGACATTAATGAATGACGAGTTTGAGAGCGGAGAACGAAGAAGGCGGATGCGACAGCTGCGCCTGCTGTTGCGCCCAGGACACCACTGAGCCAAGGCGAGATGGCGCCGACGACAGGGCAGGTGCCGAAGAGGGATTTGTTGATCTGCTTGGCTGTTGGCAGTGCGATGAACGGGATAATCTTCCACTTTATCCCTCTGACCTGTCGGTACGTCGGAACGGTTCCCTTCTTCCAGCCTTTGAGGATCTCCTCCATGTCATCGTCCGTCATGTCCGACAGCTGGTCTAGGGACCACTTCTCGCAGACGTCGATCATCCAGCGCATCCGCTTGGGGCCTTGTTTTTGCTCTGGCGCCACCTCACGCAGCTTGGCGCGCAGCTTGCCCACCCTCTCGATCGCGTTGTCGATATTCTCGGGTAAAGCGCGCTCGATGACGCGCCTCGTCTGGCTGGCGATCTTGGGACCCTTGCCACCGGTCGAGACCATGACCTGCAGCGGTCCGCGGCGGATGAGCGAACCAAAGTAAAAGTCGCACTCAGGTGGCACGTCAGCGACGTTCACTGGGATCTTGCGCGCACGCGCCATGTGGCAGATCGAACGCGAGAGCTCGGCGTCGTCGATCGCCGTCAGCACCATGTCGAACCGTCGCCCATCTTCCGGTGCGTCCAGTTCCGATGCGCCACCAAAGAGGCGATCGTGGTAGACATCTACTACGTTCTCCGTGTAGATGCGGTGCTTCATTTCGCCGCACAACCCGGACGAGGGGCAGATGACGGTCAGGTGTGCGTCTGCATCTTTGACGTTGACCAGACGACCTGTTCGCACAGAGTAGTCGAAGGCGTCAGCTTGGCTGGAGGTGGTCCGGCGCATCTGCTAGGTCCTCATTGCACAATTCAATCAAGCCTCTGTCCACTCACCGGCAGCTACAGGGCCGCCTCCGACGAGAAGGACCTTCTTCCCCTTGAGCTGCCACGAAAGGATCAGGCCGGCGCCAGGAACGATCTCGTGATACTCCTTTGCCGCCATTCCGACGGCTTTCGGTCGACGAGCGTATTCTATCTCCGCACCGTTTCACTGCCAATGTCCATGACACATGGGGCATGAGGGACGCGTGCGCATGGACAAGAATTCCTGAAGTGAACTGTATCCTGCTGTGTCGCATCTGTCAGTGCAGGGTTGTCCTGCCGTTATCAAGAAGTTGAAGCTCTCAATCTGCTCTCGGCCGAGATCAACATTGGGTTGTGGACAGCCCAGCGAAAATGTGCAGACTCTGTAGCCTTTCCCCTCTCATACCGTCTCCCCTCACAGCCTCACGCTGAAGCCCTAGGAAGCACTCCGGACTTCCATAACCCGCCCGCCTGCAGGTTGAACATGTGCTTGTGTTGGAACTTGGGAAGGGGCTTTTGACCGAGGCGAATGACTCAACCACTAGCTATTCTTAATAGCCGGTAACTACGAGTCAGTGCTGTGAGTATCGTTCTTCTTACCATTCGCTTAAAGGTCTATTTTCTCTGAAGCCCACCAGGAGCGCCTTGCTTCTTGGTCGACGGAAACGCCAAGAGAGAGAGAGAGAGCTTCATGCTCACTGCGAGATCTCCAACACTCTTCACAGTCTCTATACGACGCGCCTTCAAAGTGAATACGGTGCGCACAGCGATATCTTCCTTGCCAAGAGGTCCTGCCCTGCCATCTTCTTGTCATCCATTCATCCCAGTGACGATCGAGATGACTTCGACGGCAGCGGCGAGCACCAAGGCCATGCAGCCGCCATGGCACCAGCCGAGAAGCAGCGGGCCAGAGCCAGTGCTGCACGTTTACAATTCGCTGACCAGGAGCAAGGTGCCGTTTGTGTCCATGCGGCCCAAGCAAGTGACGTGGTACAATTGTGGACCTACCGTATACGACGCGAGTCATATGGGGCATGCCAGAAACTACGTGACGCAGGACATCATCAAGCGCATTTTGCGAGACTACTTCGGCTATGATATCCATTTCGTCATGAATATCACAGACATCGATGACAAGATCATCCTCCGTGCACGTCAGTTTCACCTGCTCAAGGAATACCAATCACAACACCCAACTCTCTCTTCGCCATTGCTACTAGACATCCGAGAAGCATGGCAGATTTTCTTGGACAAAACGATTGGCAAGCTGGCTCCGCCACCAGGTCGGTTGGAAAACGAGCAGCTGCAAGAAGGCTCGCTCGCGATGGCAGAGGCGAAATTCGAGGAGGTCAGCCGGCTGGCTAAAGATGAGAAGTGGCTAAGAGAGGCAGCAGAGAAGGAGCCCAAGTTTGGCATGTGGCTGAATGCTCTGGTGAGCGAGCTGGTCATGGAGCTTGAGGGCTTTACACTGATTGCACCTCGTGTTATCTCCAGAACACCTCCCGGCAAGCGCAGCTCGCCGCCGCCATGTCGGTGGCTGCCAAATCGGACGAATCCTCAGCAGATCTCATCACCGCCTCTGCAGATGTGCTTGCCCCATGGCTCGACGCGTCATATGGCTCAGGCGTCACAGATCCCGGCATCTTTAGAGAGCTGGCCGCGAAATGGGAGACTGAGTTCTTCAAGGACATGGCGCGCTTGAATGTCGAGCGTCCGACGACTCTGACCCGCGTCAGCGAGTATCTCCCGGAGGTTGTAGACTTTGTTGAGAAGATCATCAAGCGGGGCTACGCCTACGCAGACGGGGGCGTTGGCGGAGAGGAGAGCAAGCGCAACGTCTGGTTCGACACGAAAGCTTTTGATGGTGCAAAGGAACCTGGAGATGCAGATGGGAGCGCGGCCAGCGGGCTAATGGATGGCGAGCGCTCTGGCTTCGCTCATTCGTATGCCAAGCTGGCGCCCTGGAGCAAGGGAAACAGAGAGCTGCTCGAAGAGGGCGAAGGCTCACTATCGACAAGTGCAGCCACGACACAAGGCAAGCGATCACCGGCTGACTTTGCGCTATGGAAAGCTAGCAAACCGGGGGAACCTGCATGGCCGTCACCATGGGGGCCGGGGCGACCGGGATGGCACATTGAGTGCTCCGTCATGGCGTCCGCCGTGCTGGGCCCGCGGATCGACATTCACAGCGGCGGCGTCGACCTGATGTTTCCACACCACGATAATGAGATTGCGCAAAGCGAGGCACACCATGGCTGCCGACAGTGGATCAACTACTTCTTGCACACGGGTCATCTGCACATCGAAGGCTTGAAGATGTCTAAATCGCTCAAGAACTTCATCTCGATCGACGACGCACTGCGGAGATACTCTGCGCGCCAGCTTCGTCTCGCCTTTCTCTTCCAGGCCTGGAACAGCAAGATGGACTTTAGGGAGAGCGCCATGGCAGAGGTGCGGAATGCGGAGAGCACGTTCAACAACTTCTTCTCGATGATCAAGGCACACCTACAAGCTGCCGCCTCACGCGGGCTCGCATACTCGGATGGCAAGAACTATTACCATGAGCCGGAGACGAAGCTGATGGCAACGTTCATTGACGCGCAGGATGCGTTCCGCAGAGCCATGTGTGATAATTTTGACACGCCGGCGGGCGTGCAGGTGTTGCTCGACCTCGTCAGCAAGGTCAATGTCTACGAGCGGAGTACGAAGCGCAGCGATCTGGAATTCAGCGTGCTGGAGGCACCAGCGAGATGGGTTGGAGAAATGCTCAGGATGCTCGGGCTCGGTGCGGGTCCAAAACATGAACGCGATATCAGCTGGGGCTCTGACGCGGCTGGTGCCGAGGCGAGTTTTGGTTCACAAGACGTGAGTGCCTGTCAGTACGCTGAAGTGGCTTGTGACTAATGCGAGCTCCTTTGGCTTCTCGCTGCCTCGGAACACGCCAGCGCGAGACGATCCTCGCACCATACCTCCAGATCCTTGCCGGTTTCCGAGACGAAATGCGCAAGCTTTCGCGCTCAGAAGCGCCGCACGCGGCCTTCCTGGCGCTGGCGGACAAGCTGCGCGACGTCGATCTTGCGCAGCGAGGCGTCGCACTCGAGGACCAGGAAGACGGGACATCGCTGGTCAAGTTCGTCCCCGCAGAGCAGCTTCTTGCTGCACGGGCTGAGAAGGAGAAGGCAGCTGCGGACAAAGAACGTAGGAAGCGCGAGAACCAGGAGCGCGAGCGTGTGCGACGCCTCGAGCAGCTAGAGAAGGGGCGCTACGCGCCTGATGCCATGTTCCGGGACAGCCCCATGTATCAGGGCCAGTTTGGCGCATTCGACGACGGCGGCATGCCGATGAAGGATGCCAAAGGGGAGGAGCTGAGCAAAGGAAAGAGGAAGGCGCTGGAGAAAGAGCGCAAGGCGCAGGATAAGCTGCACCAGGCTTTCCTCGATGCGAGGGACAAGGGCGAGATCCAGTAGCTGTAGGGCAGACGCCATGGAAATAGATCATCATTAGGACACAGCGTCCATCATCATCATCTCTGTGCACCATTGCCGCTCATCCTTGAGCCTTGGCGAAGCACTTGGACACGGTATGCTTCGCTCGTCCATTGCATGCGATCCTGCGAGGATGTGAGGGGTCTCCACCAACGCATTGAGCTGTGAACCCACCTTGCTTTGGCGCCGCTGAGTTAGGGTTATTATCAAACCCAGGAGAAGAGAAGAAAGAATAGAATGCCATCAGTTTGCGCAGCAGCGGAGCAGTGCGTGTGTGAGTGCGTGCGGGTGGATGGGTGGGTGGGTGTGAACATTGATCAGAGCACTGCAGCAGTGTCTTTCCACTGAAAGAGCGCCAGCGCGTGTGCCCGTGCGCACTGCTCCAGTGCTCCATGTTCGGCGCCCGCCCGCCCGCCAGCCAGCCAGTCAGCCAAAAGTTCCTTCCCTCGTCTGTCTCACTGTGTTCGTTCGCTGCTGCTGCCCGGCCTGCCCCGGCTCATCCCGCCGCGTCTGCGCATCTCCCTTCCACTCCTTCTGCTTTCCTCCTCGTCCTCTTGTCCCATCTGATCCCCTCTCATCCTTCCTGGCTTGGTTACAAGTGCTCCTCAGTCGTAGTACTCCACGCTCACGATTACAGGAAAAGGCACAGCCGTATCCGATCCACCCCCTCCGCCCTCGCCTCACAAGCCATGATTGCTTCGAGGTCTTCGGCCCTCCGGGCAGCTGCCCGCCAGTCGGCAGCGGCCAACTCGAGGAAGAACCTCTTCTCCACCGTCGCAAAGGCCGCCGTCGCACCTGCTCGCCAGGCCGGTATTGCCTCCACCGGCGCTGCTCGCGCCGCTGCAGTGCAGATGCCCAAGGCTTTCGCTGCCCAGGGTGAGTGAAGCACGAAGAAGACCGCTGGGGGGAAGGATGGGAAAGAAAATCATGAAGAAGGAAGCACGTTGCTGCCTGCCTGGCTAGGAAGAACGCTCGTAGGGATCAGGGTTGAAGGGCAAACGAGACGATTTTATCGATCTTCGCGTCCGCATCAACATCTGGACAGCTAGAGTCGAAGGCAGAGATACCTGGAATCGCAGGGAAGGTACAGCAGGATGTCCATGACCCTCCTTCACAACCCGAACCTCGGTACTAACCAATCCGTTCTTCCACCTGCGTTTATGAAGCCCGCAACCTCGCCACTCCTTCCGAGGCCAAGGGTTCGGTTGGTGCCATTCGCCAGGTTATTGGCCCCGTAGTCGACGTTCACTTTGAGGGCGAGGTCCTCCCCCAAATTCTCAACGCTCTCGAGGTTGACGTCAAGGAGGGCCGTCTCGTGCTCGAGGTCGCCCAGCACTTGGGAGAGGTGAGCATGACTTCGTCCATCGGCGTTCCTGCACCTCTTCGCATCATCATCTGAATATTCTTTTCCTATGACACGCTTGCACAGAACACTGTCCGCACGATTGCTATGGACGGTACTGAGGGTCTCGTCCGTGGCCAAAGGGTCGTCGACACCGGTCTGCCCATCCAGATCCCCGTCGGCCCCGGCTGCCTGGGCCGTATCATCAACGTCGTCGGTGACCCCATCGACGAGCGTGGACCCATCAAGGGAAAGAAGCTCGCCCCCATCCACGTCGAGCCGCCATCATTCGTCGACCAGTCGACCACCGCCGAGGTGCTCGAGACAGGTATCAAGGTCGTCGACCTGCTCGCCCCGTACGCCCGTGGTGGAAAGATTGGCCTGTTCGGCGGTGCCGGTGTCGGCAAGACGGTGCTGATTCAGGAGCTGATCAACAACATCGCCAAGGCCCACGGTGGTTTCTCTGTCTTCACCGGCGTCGGAGAGCGCACGCGTGAAGGGAACGACTTGTACCACGAAATGATTGAGACTGGTGTCATCAACCTCGAAGGCGAGTCCAAAGTCGCACTCGTGTTCGGTCAGATGAACGAGCCCCCTGGTGCCCGTGCCCGTGTCGCCCTGACTGGTCTTACCATCGCCGAGTACTTCCGTGACGAGGAGTGAGTTCAGACAGCCTCCATCGCGGGCATTGCAGATGGATTATTCTCTTGCTGATGCTTCCCTACCTCCTGAACCAAAAGGGGCCAGGACGTGCTTCTGTTCATCGACAACATTTTCCGCTTCACCCAGGCCGGTTCCGAGACATCTGCCTTGCTCGGTCGTATCCCTTCCGCTGTCGGTTACCAGCCCACGCTGGCCACCGACATGGGTGGTATGCAGGAGCGTATCACTACCACCAAGAAGGGCTCCATCACGTCCGTCCAGGCCGTCTACGTCCCGGCCGATGACTTGACGGACCCTGCGCCTGCCACCACCTTCGCGCACTTGGAT
The DNA here is from genome assembly GCF_000711695.1 of Tilletiaria anomala UBC 951. Classification (NCBI taxonomy): domain Eukaryota; kingdom Fungi; phylum Basidiomycota; class Exobasidiomycetes; order Georgefischeriales; family Tilletiariaceae; genus Tilletiaria; species Tilletiaria anomala. The sequence goes on from NW_013546987.1 coordinate 102,327, forward strand.
GCCACGTAAGTTTGCCCGTGCCTTCCTCTTTTCTTTGGACGTTGCTGATGTAGTTGCCTTGTCTACCTGCAGCACTGTGTTGGCCCGTTCGATCGCCGAGCTGGGTATCTACCCGGCCGTCGACCCGCTCGACTCCAAGTCGCGTATGCTCGACCCGGCAATCGTCGGCAAGGAGCACTACGACACTGCGACGCGTGTGCAGAAGCTGCTGCAGGACTACAAGTCGCTGCAGGACATTATCGCCATTCTGGGTATGGACGAGCTGTCGGAAGCAGACAAGCTTACCGTCGAGCGCGCCCGTAAGGTGCAGCGCTTCATGTCGCAGCCGTTCGCCGTCGCACAGGTCTTCACCGGTATTGAGGGCAAGCTCGTCCCGCTCAAGGACACGATCAAGGCCTGCAAGGAGATCCTCACCGGCCAGCACGACGACAAGCCCGAGGGCGCTTTCTACATGGTCGGCAACATTGACGATGTCGCTGCGAAAGCGGCCGAGCTTGCCAAGCAAGCGTCGTAATCCGTCCCATGCATGACGATTGCGCTGCGAGCATATCAAAATACCACCCTCCTGCAAAATGAAACAACCGAACCGAACAGAAGTTGACTTGAAGCTTGTTTCGAGATCAGCTTGAACCCGACTACCTGTAGAGAAGAAGACTGGCTGCACCTGTCTTTTGCCCTTTGAAAGAGATCGATGTTACAGTCTTTTGATTCAAAACAGTGCGCAGTGAGGCTGTGAGAGAGAAAATGAGCAAGGTTGCTTGTGCTTGTCCTATGAAAAGGGTGTGGGACAATATGCACCGTGACAGACAGGAGCGGGAATCAGTTGGAATTGAGGATCATGCGCGATCTGCGATGAATAGACGAAGCTTGAGGCTGAGGCCATATCTGCTATTCTACACGAATTCAAGTTTGCAGGAGCATTAGCGCACGCGATCTTTCGTTACGCACGCCTTCGCCTTTGGATGGAATGACCAAGTGTGATGTTATCGCAACTTGCGACAGCCCATCCGTCTCAGTGTGCATAAGTCGAGACTAGGGTGGAACAAAAATACCCAGAGGCTGGATCCACTGGACAAAGAGTTGGTGCGCGTGCATATATCTTCGGTTTTCCTCTGACGATGCCAAAGACGAGCAAGTTACAACGCTAGGCTATATATGCGGGTTGAGCAGGAGAAATCAGTTCAGAATAAGGGTATAGCGTCCCATCAGCACGGTGCATCATTTTGCAATACGCCTGCGCGGACGAGACCACAGCTGTCCTACTCACTAATCCTTGATCTCGCTCTCGCTCAGCTTCCGGAAGCTCGGCAGCTGCACCTCTGATCCAGGTACGTTGGCGAGCGTGTTTTCGCCAATGATACCGATCTCGATCGTCTTTTCGGTCATCTGCCCTTCGAAGCCTTCCTTGAGCGTCAGCAGCGCCGTGTGAATCGCATCTTCTAACGAGATGTCATCGTTGTATCTAGGCCATTCGAAACAGCGGCACGCAACAAAGAGAAGAGACGAGAATAGTAAAGCCGATCAGTCTTGCATGCTCGTCCTGACAAAGCATGAGACCAAGGGAATGGCAGAGTAACTATGCGAGTACGCACCTCTTCTCCAGGAAAGTCTTGGCGTTGGTCATGTTCTTGCCCATTGCGCTTGCCTTCCACATGAAGTAAGATCCGGAGGGGTCTACTTGATACAGGGATGGGCCGCGGACCTTGTCAAAGCCGGCGATGAGCAGTGACACGCCAAATGGACGGACTCCTCTGCAGCCGACAAATACAACGGTATGAACGGTGAGCTCAACTTGGCCTATGACGTGTCGCAAAGCAGGACTCCTGACTCACCCGCTCTGAGTAGCCTCTTGCATGACAGTCGCGACTTCCTGCACCAGCACGCGAGTTGGTGGGTATTCGCCGTAGATCTTCCAGTAGGCCTGCGCAGACTTCCTCGCCTTTGCGACCAGCACCCTGAAATCCGGGCCCATGCCGCTGTACACCATGCCGATGTTAGGGCAGATCAAGCTGACCTTCTCTAAGGCCGAGTCATCTACCAGGGGAGACGGCATGCGTTTTTCTGTCGCGATAACGATGGCATTTGTGGCTGCCCCGTTGCATGAGAAATGACCATCAGTAACACAGAACACAGGGCAATCGCAAGCGAGCCCAGCGAGAGCGCATGTCACGATGTGCTTTGCACACACCTTTGATGCCTAACGAAGTGGCACCAGCCGACACTGCCGCAAGCGCATGTTCGATCTGTACGAGCTTGCCAGACGGGGAGAAGGTGGTGAGGGAGAAGCTGTATGCTCCTTCTCCAGCTCCGGCTGACATGCTGGCGAAGCGCTTCTAAATAAGCCGCCTGACCAACTTTGAACGTTCTTTGCGTAGGTATATCTTTCTTCCACGGTGTGCTCGAGATCGAGCGGCCTAGATGAGTGGAATCAAGGTTATCGTGCAGGTCCCAGGGGCCACGTCTTCGTTACCACTGGCGATGCATTCGAGGAGCCGGGAGCTTGTTTCATGGTACCTGCGCGTGGTGTGAGGGGACGCGGCCTCCAGAGCACATCTCTCGGCCGACAGAGCAAAGTCACGTGCCGCTTCCTTGTCGGCGATTGACAGCACTCCGCCGCACCTTGCGAGGCAGACACAGTGCCTGGTTCGAAGCCCAATGAAAGACGCCTGGGCTTCCCTATCTGATTCGGGCAGCAGGTTAGCTGTGCAAATTGGGGGCGTCAGTGATATATCCTCTCCCTCGTGCATATAACTTCAGCCGCTTCCAGTGCCACTAGCTCCAGGTCATCCTAGCAACAAAGTAAGAAGAGTATATTCATCATGCTCAAACAAGGACTCACGACCATTGCGCGCTCGAGCGTACAGGCCAGTGGCAGCAGGGCGCTGTTCACCAGCGCCGCAGCCGCCACTTCTTCGATTTTGACCGGGTCAGCCGCTCGTCCTCCTCTCAGATTAGCCGCTGTCGCACCCAGGGTGGCAAACAGGGCGTACCACGCGAAGGTCATTGACCACGTAAGTAATGTGCTGTCCTCACAGCCTCAGAAGGGTCGGCAGTGTTATTGACCGACATTTGTTCGCCTTTTCTCGCTACTTTTCTTGCCCGTCAACAGTACGAGAACCCAAGAAATGTGAGTTTCTGAACCTGCGCAGTTTCTACTGCTTCCGGCTTTCGCCTTGCGAGGTCACTTGAGAGAAATGCTGATTACCATCTTTCCAATAGGTTGGATCATTCAACAAGGCAGATGCAGATGTCGGCATCGGTCTCGTCGGCGCACCAGCCTGTGGCGACGTGATGAAGTTGAGCATCAAGGTTGATGAGAACGGCATCATCTCAGATGTGCGCTTCAAGACCTTCGGCTGCGGCTCCGCAATCGCATCGTCTTCGTACATGACTGAGCGCGTCAAGGGCATGACTCTTGAGCAAGCTGGCGCCATCAAGAACACCGAGATTGCCAAGGAGCTGAGCTTGCCGCCTGTCAAGCTGCACTGCTCGATGTTGGCGGAGGATGCGATCAAAAGCGCTATCAAAAATTACAAGTCCAAGCGGGAGGCGACGGGCAACAAGGCACCGGGGCATATCGACGTCACGCAGTCTGCGGCTACCAGCGAGACCTCCACCTCTGTCCACGTAGGCTCAGGCGCCGCGTGAGTCACGCAACATTCACTCGCTGCTATCGGGACTGTAGGTTGTGTCCTCTTCGCACTCCTTGCTTCTCTGGTATTCCTGCAAAAGGTCTGCGGACGCGCGCACCATCGTGCGTCTCCTCCACCCCAAAAATCCGAGCTATTTGGATCTAGTTGTCCGCATCGTCGTTGGTTCATGAGAATTCTCATTGGGTGCGCGGGCGACCTTCAGCAGCTTGAAAGGTCACCTCACCTTGTACAATACAGGTTCTACTAAGGCATCATTGCATTCTGTTGAGATCATCCGCCTTGGAGTGATCTGTGCCGCATATCTACGTCCTTCAACCGCTCCCAAAGCTACGCAATGCGATTCCGGCTTTGGGCTTCACTGCCCCGCCCCTACCAGCGTGAGCGCCAGCGCCTGACAGTAATGCGCGTCGCACGCTGCTCTCCAGCAGCGATCGACGCTGCTCGTCGAGACCCGCGGCCGCGACCTTGAAAGCGGCTGAATGCGTCGATGCGAGCGTTACGAGCTGCGAAACAGCAAAGCTGTGTGCTGCACTGGTGCTGTTGATGTCTTCCTCGTCTGAGCATAACAGCAGCAACGTGGGTACGACGGTTAGCATCAGTGCGGGATCTGTCATAGAGATATGGGAATCAATCAGCAATCCGCTCACTACTGGCACGTCGGCACAAAGAAACACTTACGAATTGAGCTCGGGAGTGTCCCGAACAGGCCCATGATCACCCTGATTTCCTCGCCCACCAAGGCCAGCTTGTCATCATGCTTGTCCGTTGTGGCACGAAGCTCCTCCGCTCTCCGAGCTACGCCACTTATCAGCCCAGCGAGAAGCTGCCCAGCACAGTAGCGTATAGCCACATTTGACCGGCCGCTTGCAAGCAGGATGGAGCGCGCGCACGTGGAGGCCGTCAGGGAGATCTCGCCGTCGTCCGTTGATATCCTGTGACTGATCAGATATGTGTACTCTTCCAATACTGCTCGACTCAATGTGATAGAGCTGGGAAGTGCCGTGACTACGACAGTCAGAGCGAGAAGATTGGCCTTTGTGAGACGAGTAGCAAGCGCCGCTGAACGTGAGCGCATGTTGTTGATCGTTTCAACAGCCCTCGAAGTGAGGCCGTGCACGGCCTTTTGGAGCGAGCCGAGGTTGCCGGATGGCAAATGCTCGCAAAGAGCTTTGAGGGAAGGGAGGGTCGGTGTGATGAGATCGACGTCGATGAGCTCGTCGCGCAAAAGATCTGCGTGATAGTAACGTCAGGGTCAATATTGCTTCAGCGGAGACGTGCCACGACACAAAGCCTCACCAGAGTAAAGATGCACCAAAATCGCAAGCAAGTCGTTCCTCTTGCTCTCTTCGTGCAAATCCGAAATCTCCAAGGCGGAAGAAAAAGCGAAAGTGAACAGTTTCGCCTTCTCCAATGTAGTACCAGGAGCGGAGCGACACCTATCAATCACGTAGAGTGATGATCGCAGACACTTGTTGACCATCTCCCTATTCTGGATCCGGCCGCCGTAGCTGGCAATCAGCGTTGAGAGCATTTGCATGACACCGATCTGCACAGTGACCGACTCGGTCATGATCATCCTGTGGCACAAGGCAGAGAGCTCATCGAAGAGAGCCTCGTCGAGCAATGCGGAGCCGGCATACTTAGCGTGACTGAGGCTTTGGAGCGTTTGCAAAGCGACGCGCTTGACCCGGGCTTCCAGCATCGAGTCCTTCCAAGAGGAAGTGGAAGCGAGAATTTCGAAGGCAAGCCCGTATATGAGGAAGAAGAAGCTGGAAGGCTCTTCGCTAGCAGCGTCATTTTTGTCCTTGTCGGAGTCGGGGCCAATCTCGAGCAGCTGGGCTTCGTCCGAACGCATGACCACCGAGAAAGCGTGCAACACCCGCCACCATGATGTCTCAAAGTACGGCAGCACCACCTCCCGGGAGAGGCCAGCATATTGCGAGTCGAGAGCTGCGCTGAAGTTCATGCCAACGGTTGTTCGGCCAAGAGCAGCTGAGTGGACGTCTGTACTGTGCAACCGAGCGTACTCGCGTAGCAAAGCCGTCCAAGAGGGTACGAGGACGCTGGCGTGCGGCTTGACAATTTTGTCCAGGTAGTCATGCGATCCGCATGCTAGGTAGAGCTCCGCCCATGCCGTAAAGACCGCAACTTTGAGCATGACGCTTGCGTTTGGGGTCAGATTCTGAACATCGCCGAGGCTGGACATATACACTTGCTGCGAGGCCTCTAGGGCCGCCACCAACTGTTTGAGGATGCGTCCCATACCGGCAGTGTCCTTGATGATGCCTGAGCCCACGAAAGAGGCGCAGACTTGCACGGCGGATGCTAGCACTTCCGGGGTGCTGTCCAGTGTAAAGGCAGGCATCAGTGCGGAGGAGATCGGCGCTTGATGTTGTTCAAGCATGAGGGCCTCCGGAAAGTCGGGGTCTGGTGTCAGCTTGAAGTTTTCCACAACGTCTCGAAGTAAGACTAGCCCTTCTTGACGTATGTCCGTATTTGAAGCAGTGCTAGCTATGAAAGCCATTTTGATCAGGTCTGTCACTCGGTTGGACATCAAGAATGCCCCTTCAGTGGGCGGACTGCGGAAATGCTCCAAACGCCCCGCATTGCGCAATGTCAGGAAAATCTCATGTACGCACTGCAGAGCAAATAGCCTTGTTCTCCAGCGGCTGGTCTGCGACGCTGCCCACGATGAGCCTCCGTCATCGATGCCGAGCGAAGCAGATTCCTCATCTTGCAATGCCGACGTCGTTGCTAGCGATGCGGTCGGCCGTGCACCCTTGTCAACTCCCTTTCCAGTTGAAATGATCCGCTGACAAAGATCAACCCAAGCGCGTGGATTCGCCGCCGCCGTCTGCCTCAGCCAGCTGAGTGTTACATCGCGCACCCCTTCCAGTAAGGGATCCTTGTCGAGCTCGGCAAAAAAGTCTTCAGCTAGGCGATCTCCGCCAACCTTGCTAATCGTCAAAGCGTCTTTCTGCACCAGCTGGTAGAGGGCGTTCATGGCACAGGCTTTAAACGGTCGTCGGGGGCTAACCAAGTGGCGACGCAGCTCGCCAATCCAATGGACTGTATCGATGTGTCCTGGCGCAAATAAGCTAAAGTGCTGGTACGCCTTGGTAGCTTCAATGACTACGCCATCTTCTGTTTCGAGCTGCATTTCCGCCATCATAGCCAGCAATAATTCGCGAATCTTTGTACTGTCTGCGAGATCGGGCCCCAAGACTCCAAGCATTGCATCGATGATGCGGCACATGGATTGGTGAGCCGGCAGATCTCCTCGTAGATTAACTGACCCGACACTTCCGCCTTCTGGTTCGTGCGTGTCTTGCATGTAAAGCTTAACGAGCATGCCAAGGGTGGACGTCACGTATTGCGTATAGCTGAGACTGGCAGCTTCGACAACAGATTGCAATGCCTGGAGCGAGAAGTAGTGCACGGTTGGATGCGGATCGCGCGCCAGTGAAAACAACACATTCACAACCGTCTTGGTGAGCGGCCCTGCTGCCAAGCCGCCCAGAGAGGAATAGATGGAGCCAAAAGCGAGGGCACAGCCCGCTCGCGCATCTGGATCTCGATTGCTGACCACTTGATCGACAAGGAATTGGACTTGCACTGACGACAATTGAGAACCAGCAATGGCTGCGAAGCGGCCATATGCTTCGCTTGCAGCGTTTCTGGTCGCAGTGTCGGTGCTAAGTAGTCCAGTCTGCAAGATCTCGCGCATCACCGAAGAGACTTTCTCGTGGCTGAAACCGGTCGCTAAGCGTCCGTTGGCCGAGGGTGTTGCAGCAACACGTAGCGATCCGAGCAGCGCGGCCATCGCGTTGACTTGAACTGCCATCTGGCGGCCGGGGTTACGATCGAGACGCGGAGATCTGAGATAGGCTGCGATCCCCTCTAGAGCTGCAATCTGGGAGTTTCTCTGCTGGAACGGGAAGAGCCGCGCAAAGACTTCTATAGAAGCATCCACAAGTGATGTCGATGCAGGTGCCGCCAGCGAGTCTTTTGATGGCAAGTAGATCAAAGCAATGTCATGCTCTGGAGCACCAAATACTGGCCTGTACTGTAAGTTGTCAAGCTCGGCTTCGCAAATGTCTCTGTTGAGCCGGCCCTTCCTAGAACGGGCGGGAGTCAATTGCACGCCTTGCCCGACGCTGCATGTATCTACGTCGATTGTGCAGCTGACACCGAAGGCATAGCCGTCTGCCAAACTCCAGACAGACGTAAAGTTCCCCGCGCTCGCAGAAATTGCGGCCTGTGTGGCACTCCCGATGTACCGGTCAGGTTCTGCAAAGGCCTTGAGGGCAACCATCAGGAGACCTGACTCGAGTGGCTCCATGGCTGGGTTCTCAGCAAGAACAGTAAAGCACTGCATGAGGCGTCGGCGCAGAAGAAATTCACGATCCAGCAATGTGAGCCCGCCAAGATGTACGCCTGGAGTCTGCTCTTGGAGAAGGTTGGGATGCTGAGCTGAAAAAGCGTCGACGAATGCTAGCGCGTGGCTCAGTAGAGCTACGATCCGTCTGGAGGTGTCCAGATTGACCAGTTCCGAAGCATTGTGGAAGAGGAAGGATAGGATGCAGCCGAGTGTGCATTCTCGCACATGCAACAAGAAGCCCCACTCCGCTTCTGATCGGCCCGAATTGGATGATGCAGTGTCTTTTGAAGTAGGCTTTGGTAGCGCGTTGCGCCAGATTGTGAGCAGTTGTGATTGGTGCATGCGGACGAAATTTGGTCCAAGTGACATTAGCGCACTTAAAAGCGTCCAGGCAACCTGGATTTGGACCGCAGAGACGTGCAAGTCATGGTTTCCTGAGTCCTTGAGAAGCTTAATGCTAAGGGAAAGCACCTCGACGCTGACGTCAAATGCTGTGTACAGCGGTCGCTTTGGTATCAGGCAGAGCACCGCAGCAAGACCACGAGCATGACCATTTGCACTGCGCAAGAGTTCAACTCGTTGACTGCTAGAGCCGGTGACGAGCGCCTTGAGGTCCTTGTTCAACAGACTCAGCAGGTGGGTGATTGTGGAAGTGAGCTGCATGGGGTTGGCATCACAGTATGTGCGCAAGCAAAGGGCAGCACTCATCTGGACGGATAAGCTCGGGTGTGACGCGCACCGGATGAGTGGTGCATATAGTGCATCTTGGACCTGCGGCGGAGTACTTCCAAGCTGAGTGAGAAGTCCGGTGCACTCGCTCAAGGCGACAGCCAGCGTGAACTTCGCGGGAGGGAAATGCCCAGGTGTCAAAGTGGGCCACCGCTTGATATATCCCGTACATATCTGTTGGATGGCCGCGACCTGACCCTGCTCTCCAAGCATCCTTTCGCCGATGAATTCACGCAGGAGGATGCGCACCCCGCTGCGAAGAAATAGGAATTCGGTGCGCTGATTGTTGCTCCTCAGCATAGCTGGCATGTCCGCCGCAAAATGCTTGAAGATCAGCTCGTAATTGAGATGCACCCATTCAGCGCCTAGACGCGTTAGAAGAGCGGCATAAACGTCAAAGAGGGCAGCCTGCAGCTTTCTTGAGGTTGGGGACCGAAAATACGCTGTTGACAGTTGCTCAAACATGCCGGTCGGCGTCATCATCCGCCGGAACGTGCTTGCCTCCTCGGCCGATGTGGGGATTCCAATCTTGCCATCATCTACGTCGGCAACCGTGTCGCCCTTCTTCTTCTTTCCTGTAGATTTAGTTGCAGCGGTCGGAAGTGGCGCGCTCTCTTGTTGAGTCAACGCCAACGTCATTGCACACAGTTCGGAAACGACACGTTTAGTCGGAAAATCGGCTGTTTCGAGTGCCTTGAGCGCACATGCAAGAACAGCTTCAACCTCATTCCTGCTCGCCAAGTGCGTCGTTTGCTCGTTGAGAGTCATGATGCATTCTGCGTACCCTCTGACAACAGCACCTGCTTTGTCAGCCAGACCTTGACGAAGGCTTCTGAGCATCTCTTTGCCAACCTGATCGCTGAGACTAGCAGAGCCTCTGCGTAGGACTTTTTTCAAGCAGAGCAGTGCATGGTACCGCAGAATGACTGGGTTGAACGTTGATTTGGCCACTTGGAGCGCTGTGGTGACCAGATCGTTGAAGAGACTCATCACATGTTGTCCAAGCGCGCCAAATATCTCTCCTGTGACGTAAAATGCTGCAACGCGCCCCTCTTTCGCAAATGCGCCCTTGTAGACGGTTCCAATAGCAGCGCCAGTGGTAAGCTTCGCCGGGTCGTCCGAACTCGCCCTCAAGAGCGTTTGCAGAATATCGAAGAGACTGCGGGATTCTCCGCTGCCAAAAACTAAGATGAAACATCTTGACAGCAGATATCTTGACGGTCTTCCAGGATGCGGCGCGGTCAATGACGGTACCTCGAATGCTGTCGCTGACGAACCGCCAGGGCCTTGTGGGTTGGGGCTTTTTGGCACGACTCGTTGTGGTTGCACGCATGTGGGTAAAGTCAATGCAAGTAGTGATTTTTCGAGCTCCGCTTGACGCTCATCAATCAAGTCCTGCAAAACATCGAGCGTTGTCGTCGGATCAGGGGATGCTGGAAAGTGTAACTACCGCGTCAATTCTGCTCACACGATCAGCAGACTTGAGGGTCTTTTCCAGCTTGGAGAGCCATTGAAGAACGAAGACCTCGCCTTGCTCTGAAGCGACAGCACTGGCCAACTTTGACTGTACATTCAGACCAGAGCTACCGTCAATATCGCAGTCAAGGATGAACCATTTTACAACTTACCTGGTCGAGTCGCATGAAGTCGAGCCAAGCGTCCTTCTTTACTCCATCAGTGCCGTTCGGCGCGCCGCTGGCGCCATTCTCGGTGGGAGCCATGCTCGACCGAGCCGAACTTGCACCCCTCCGCGAAGGATTCACGTCCTTTTTCAAGCTGGATTTTTGCACACAAGCCGAGACTTTGGACCATCGGGCATCGAATATCAAGCAAGCGAGGTGCATACCCCCAAGACTACGAAGACCAGCTGAAGTCCAAACCCCACAGCGAGAGCTGAGAGGACATGCGAGAGCGATACCAGCGGACAGCCAGCAGCTAGACGCGTACCATATCTATAGCACCTGTATGATTAACCCTAATTTGATAACTAATGTGCTTCCATCTTCGCGTTTCAGCACTGGGGTAGTTCAGCCTCGTCATGACAAACTTGGGACGAGGTCCGTGAAGGCGTGAGCTGTAAATGAAGACGATGACAAGTGGCATTCCTCAGCGCCTCAGCCTGGTGAAAATAGGCAGAATTATGAACCTCATGACAATAGCGGAGACGCAGCTTTGAAGATCTCGCACTCTGAGGCGCGCTGCAGGTGCAGCTGTCGGAGATCGCGCCTGCCATTATCGGATCATTGTCGCGTGGGCGTCCATTCCAAGATCACGCACGGGTCGTATTCTCCAGCGTGCTGCCTGACGAAAGCATCGACGGACAAGTCAGGAAGGCCAGACTTGAAGCTTGAATATTGAACGTCAGGCTTGATTCACAAGGATGGCAACAGGGAGGTCGCCTTCTCCATCGCAGGCGATACCAAATGTGACCCCCGCTAAAGACCCTGCCCCAGCAATGACAGGATCTTCCGTCAGATCGTACGCGGCCGCCGCGTCGTCCCATTCTACTGCAGGGCCTGTCATCGAGCTGGCTGGCGTAGCTGAATTTGTGGAAGAACCTCCACCACTAGAAGAGCTCAATGTCGGCAGCGGGAGCTCCCCACGGTGGCATACGGACGCAGGCGTTGATGTATCCTCTCTCGCCGGCAACATCAGCGATGACGGTCGTGACGAGTATCGCGATATGTCCCTGCCGGATACATCACCCAAAGGCCCATTCGCACCCAGTGAATTCCAGTCGAAGCGATCCCGATACTTTCAACACGGCGCTTCCGACGAACCAGTGTTCAGTGTCGTCGATGGCTTACCAGCGAACTCACGCAAGGTGGCAAGACTTGATCGTCTCGATGCAAATATTCAAGACTTGCCCGTCGCCGAAATTCGTTTCAATGAGGAAGCCAACAGGATGGACGTCACGACTGAGTCTACGAACCCTCAAGAGTTCCCTCCGCCTTTTTATCCGCATGTTGTGGATGTGGAAGAAGACTGGTCGCAATTCTATGATGCAAATAAAGCATCCGCTGCCTCAAACTTAGCGGGGCCCACCTCGACTCCGCTTCCATCATTACCAGTGTACAACACGCCGGCAAGGCTTCTGCATGATACTAGTATCATTTTCGATACGCGCAATGAACGTGCCGTCAAAGTCCAATTTCAGAAACAAGGAACGACAAGCGGGCCAGATTCGACCGGAGACAAAGGCAACGGGAGTAACCGCTTGGGGTTTCCCACCCAAACAGACTTGGAGTCCCTTCTGCCACATCCGAATGCGTACTTCCTGCCATCGCTAATGGAGTGGGTTGTTGTTGCACCCAGCGATTCCTTTGTAGCGGGTGTGTCACCACGAGTGGAGTCGCCAAAGCCGTGGGAACATGTTTTCGACGAGACGCCGCTATTCGAAATGGAGGAGGTAGATATTTCTCCGGAGCTACAAGCCTACCCAATTCCGAAAGGACATGCACCCGCATCCCCAGACCTTCCTCCAGAGGCATACCTCACCACCTTCAAAGGGCTGACAAGCCGAGGTGGCCGACAGGATAAGATCGTATTTGTTAGCCAAGCGAAGGCCATCCCAGCGATCTTAGACGAAGCTCTTTTACTCCGTCTCCGATCAACGCGGCTCTCCAACCCTCCACCAGGTGTGGACGACACAGCGCAGTACTTTGATGGCGCCGTGCGGTTGATCTTACGCATGCTGGCCGGCGCATTGAACGGAAATACCCGGGCCGTCATCGTGGAGAGCAAGACTGTCACACAAAAGCTCGGGTGGGATGAAATCGCGCGCGACATATTCTTGCGACTGGGTTGGAAGCTGGAAATCGTGGCAGAGGACGATGCGCGGCAGGCGATTAAGCCGCCCAACTTGCTGACGGCTGATGGCAGATCGGCTGGCCCGGGTTGGCCTCGCATGGGCAGAGCGTGGCTTGAGCTGTACCTCTGGGCTCAGCATTGCCGCGAGAAGATGTCCATTAACGGTAAGTGGAACGTCAGGTCTTGCTTTCACTCGCATTCAAAGCTGAGTCATTCTGTCGCCCCCCTTCCCCTGTTTTCTAAGAACCGGAGAGTGAGACCCGTACCGATTCACCTTTCGTACCAGTTGCCATATCCGCTATGGGATCGATAGAGCGTATCTTTGCCTTTGACAAGACTCAATTGGACCTTTCCCTCGGCCGGAACCCACCGTCCGAACGCGCAAGATTGAGCTTGGAGTATCTTGGGGTTCATGCGCAAGACGCCGACGCCACCATCAAGGCGGCATATGAAGCAGCCACTACAAGAGATATACGTCTCGCGCCGAGGCTGCTGTCGGCAGTCGAGTACCTCCTGATGGACCAGCGCAAGGAATCGATCATATGTGAGTGCGCTACTGCATATTGAAATGACACCGTAGCTAATAACGATTCCCACCCTCGTCAGTGCCAGTCATTCTGACCGAGGAACGGTCCAGGGGTCAATGGACATTTGACGAGCTTGAAAACTCGTACGCGCTCATCGGCATTGAGGGCACCAAATTCGATGCAAGCGACGAAATCGACATAACCTTTATCGCAGGCCTGTACGAGGGCAAAATCAAACAAGCCCAACAGTCAGAGTCCGTTGCAAATATGGAAAACCTCAAAAGAGCTCTTCAAGTGATTTGCCGGTCGAAAGGAGACCCGCCGGAGCTTGTGCGGTTGTCGGAAGCTCACTCAGGAATGACATTGGCGCAAGCATACAGTCGGCTTCAGGCGCCAGAGCCAGTCGAAGATGTCGACGACGAGTCTCTGTCGATGCTTTACAACGTTCGGCTCGGAGACGACCCCGCACGAACAGATGAGTGGAGACAGGCCCTGCATACCATCGCCCTCGCGAGGCAGAGTGGGATGTTGCTGCGACTCTCTCAGGGACAATCATCTAGCGCGCCAGATCCTTGGGCCTCGGCAGCGGACCCGGAACGCCCAGCAGGCCTGAATAACATCGGCAATACTTGCTACCTGAACTCTGTCTTGCAATACTTTTTCTCCATTCGTGAGATCCGAGAACGTGTGCTGGAATACAGCTCTAAGGTTGGGATATGGGAAATGCCAAAGGCACTTCGAAGAATCGGAGGTCGCCAGGTTACAGCTCGTGAAGCAGAACGTTCGCATAAATGTAAGTCTGGCAAAACTTTCAGTTGGAAAAGGCGCAAATGTTTACCCCAACTTTCGTTTTCAGTCATCTTGCATCTTGCGGCTTTATTCCAGAATATGATCAGCTTCCCCGCGGCAGCAGTCACTCCGGAACGAGAGCTTGCGTATCTGGCGCTAGTGTCAGCGCGTGCGGAGGAGCAGGACGAAGCAATGCGTCAGCTCGCTGTTGAGCAAAGTACATCGCCCAAAACAGTGCCGGAGCGAGGCTCTTTGGAGAATTCCACAGGTAGTGCGGGAACCGATACTACGCTTGTTGAGGAGGCAGCGGCGGCTCTGCCAGCTTCCGACGGCCCTGCAACTGCTCCACCCCTTGGACCTCCGTCACTTCCTGAGCGCAGAGTGTCGCTTATGCAAGTTGGTGCACAGCAGGATGTCAGCGAATGCTTGGACAACGTCATGTTTCAACTAGAGGTTGCCCTTGGCACTCTCAATGACGAATCGCCGGATGGCTCCGAGGCGCAGCCCAAAGACGCGACCCCCGGCGATGTTCTGATGGAGATCAAAGTAGATGGGGGGGACGAAGCTCCCGTTGCAGAACCCAGCTTGCTTTCGGCTCTCTTTCTTGGAGAAACGGCACAAAGGCTACAACTCCTCACCAACATCAACGAAGGGATAATCACTGGGTCGAGCAGCGAGGTTAAGAAAGAAGTTTTCAAAATTCTTCTCGTGGACGTTCTCGAAGAGGAAGGGCGAGACATCTACGACGGTCTGGACAGCTTCTTCGACGAAGAGGTCATTGCCAGCGGCGAGAGTAGCAAGGCAGTACGCCGCTCTGTCACACTGTTGCGACCGCCGCCCTTCTTGCAAATCCAGCTCCAACGTGTTCAGTTCGACAGAGTGCGCAGCCGGGCGTTCAAATCACAAGCGCACATGGAAACTCATGAGACCATCTACCTCGATCGATACTGCGACTTCGATCCATCTGTACCGGAAGATGCCAAACGCCTTGAAACCCGCAAACTTTCACAATCCTTGCGCCGCGAAGCAAGAGAGCTGCGGGCAAAGGCAGAATTCTTGCGATCGGGGTCAAAAGCCCTCACATCAAGGTCTCAACGAATTACCGAGACCTTGACAGACACCGCTGCGTTCATGGAATTCCTGCGAGACCAGCGCGACGGTACCAAAAGAGTTCTGAGTGATGCGTTGGACAGCATTGAGTTCGATGAGGCTCTTCCGCTGGAGCTACGAGCACACGCCGCTGCCGTCACAGAAGAGCTCAAGAAAATCGAGGAACAGCTCCGTGCCATCAAAGCGCAAACCACATCGCTGTGGAAAGATGAGACAAGGTATGAATACGTCCTCGTCAGTCTTTTCATGCATCGAGGTGAGCTTTCGATACATTTTCCAGCCCAGATTATTGGGGAGACACTGATTGAACTAATAAATGCAACAGGCGAAGCTACTCATGGGCATTACTTTTTGAACCAGCGCAAGCTCCAGTCAAGTCAATCCGGAGTGGACGTCTGGTTCAAGTACAACGATAGCATGGTTTCCACAGCTGATGTCAAGGACGTCCTACGAGATCCAACATCTGCCAATCCTTATCTCGTTTGCTACGTCCGAAAAGATTTGCAGGAAAGGCTGCACCTCGTGGAAACGTTGAAAAGAGAATTCTGAGCTTCCGTCGTTGTTGCCCGCGTACCCCACCTGCAGTAATAGAGTATTGCATCTCAACTGTATTCTAGACATCTTTGCACCCGTGCGTGTCTTCCCTTGGGTATTTGCACGCGACAAGCGAGGGCGAAGTATTGATGTGTCGATTTTGAGATGTGGGTGCCAGCCTGTGATAACAATGCGCAGATGGCCGTCGTGCCTCTGCTATTTTGTAGGTGACGCGGTACCACTAGATTGACAGCCCAAGCCATCAAGCCTTCACCTATATCCTCATATCCCCACTTCTTCACAAGTCACAACTCGACGCGGTGACGAGTAACGTGCTGACGCCACGACCGCCATAATCAGTCTCGCTTGAAAGCCAGGAGACACGCGTCACGCGCTAACCTCTCCCCGTCAAAAGTCAAGTGAAGACGAAGCTCTCAGCAGCTTCCCCGCTCTCGACCGAAAGCTCAGCTCTTCTGTACTGCGTAGGGTCGTGTATATTCGTCGACGTACTTGAAGCTCTCGGATAGGCATCATGCATCCAAGCAAAAACGCTTGGTGGGCGCTTTTGCGCAGACGGCAAGCTCCGTCACGCCGGCAGCTTCCACCTGCACTTCGAGCCCCTCTTTCTCCGTGCGTACGCTTTCGTGCCACGGGCAGTGCAAAGAACCTATCGACCTCAGCTGCGGCCTGCTCCGGCACGTCAAGCCATGTCAACCGTCGCTACGATTCCCCCGCTGCATCATCGTCCCGGACCCGTACCGGCAACGATCCCTATTCGTCAAAGGAGTCAGCGCTAGGTCGGCACTTTTACCTGAACAAGATCCTTGAGCAATGGGCGGCACGCCCGGCAACTCGCATGACCTTGCGTCAATTGATATTCTTTGGCAAGACGCTGGGAAAAGATCGCGACAAGATCATCAAAAGCGCAAACTATGTGCGGCAGGAACTGCCTATCCGAATCGCTCACAGAATTAGAGACTTGCAGGCCCTCCCGTTCGTCGTCATGACCAACAAGCACATGGAAGACGTATATGACAAGTATTGGGCAGCTTTCGAGAAGCTCAGAAAGTTTCCTCTCATCAAGAACATGGATGACAATGAACGTTTCTGCACGGAGCTGAAAGGCTTGCTGGAGGACCATCTCACTATCATTCCGAGCCTCACCGTTGGTATCGTCGAGTCGTCACACCACCTTCCTCCTCCACAGCTCGACAGCTTTATGGAGCGCATGTTACGAAGCCGGATTTCTCGAAGGGTGCTTGCAGAGCAGCATATCGCCCTGTCTGAGGCTTTGGACGATCCTTTCCATTTCTTCAACGATCACAATACGCTTGACCAGCGCATATCCCCTGAGGAGGCATCCGAGGGTGGTGAAGCAGATATGGGTGACCACATCGGCATCATCTACACGCATCTATCAGTTTCTTCTGTGGTCCGCAAAGGCGACCGTCTGCTCCGCAAAATGTTTGCGGCAGAACGTGGTATCTCAGAGAGCGACCCCATCATTCCAGAAGTCACCGTCGATGGCGATCTCGGTGCACGTTTCGCGTACATCCCCGAGCACCTCGAGTATATCATCTTCGAATTGTTGAAGAACGCGATGCGCGCTACCATGCGAAGGGAACTGCAGGAGCGCGATGATGTTCCAATCCGCGTCACCATCGTCGAAGGACCTGAAGACGAAGACATCATCATCCGTGTATCGGACAGCGGCGGCGGGCTTCCCGACGTTGCGAGTCAGCTTGGTGGCCCAGCTCTTGCGTCTCAAGTGGGGGCTCTTCCCGGCACATTAATGTCAAAAAGCACCACGAGCGCTGGAGCTTTCGGGATCAACATGCCGGGCCGGGCCATGCAATTAAGCACTGCAGACGCCTTTGGCGGCTCTCAAGCTTTCGTCGATCAAATCAACGAGAGCATGGCGATACGTCCTCAATTCGTCTCTTCATCTCCTGACATGGACTCTGGCGATGATGGCGCACCCGTTCGGAGCTCATACCAAGTCCCATTCATCTCGTCTTCGTCAGGCATGAACGCCAATGACGCATTGATCTCATTTCTCTGCTCCTTCTCAAATGTCCGGCGGAGGCTTGAGCTGGAAGCCGAGATGCGTAAGCAGCAAGAGGAAAAGGGTCGCTCATCCGGTGACATCATGACCGGCGGGCTGGGCAGCAGTAGACAACTGGAGGCTCTCCTCAACATGGGGACATTCAAAGGTAACTGCTCTCCAAACTAAGATCATTACGTATTCCGCTTACTGATGTGTATACTCCCCCACTCAGGCACAGTCCGCGAGCAGGTGGTTGGCTCGCATGCTTCAACCATTTCTAAAGACTTGCCAGATGCAGTCCCTTCGCTCTCTGCCTCGCCCGACTTGACCGGCAACCAGCGTAAGCACCCATCGTGGGTACCGCAACAAGACAACCCCACGGATTCGCCTTCATCCTCGGTCGCTTCTCTCGTGGAAGGTTCAGGAGGAGTGGGTGGCATCCGGAATCCTGCATCTGCTTCCGAGACAGGCCTGGGTCTACCTATGACCAAGGTATATTGCGACTTTTTTGGGGGAAGCCTTGCATTCCGCAGCCTGGACGGCCACAGTTCCGATGTTTACGTGCGGCTGCCAAAACTAGGGACCAACAAGGAAAGAATCGAGAGCGTGACACTGTAATGTCGTGTGCTTTGGCCATCTTCGTGTACATTCTTGGCGAACCACTCGGTCTGATCGATCGGGTTGTTGCGATACTGCATAGAAACTGAATGAACATGGTTTTGCTAATGTCATGTATGCGGTATGCTTCAATGTTGGATGCCTTCCTCATATAAAACCGGATATGTTGCGATGCAGTAGCACTGTTGCGCCAGGGAAGGGCAATTGCGCCAATCGCATCTTATTTCACTCCTCCTGTGAAACGTGGAAACGTAGGAAGGTGAGGAGACGAGTACTGGAGAAGATCTTCACCGCTCTTAGCGAGAGAGTAAACGCGCCCCAAAGCTAGCAAGCGCAGTCGCCAGATGTTCAAGACTCAGGGAAAGCTGAGCGACATCGTATGCCCGGCCCATCGCGATGGTGTCTGCGAGCCATCAAGAGCAGCCTGCCCTTTCTCTCACGATTTATCTGCGGTGCAGCCGTGCATGTCTGATGTGTCTGTGAAAGGAAGTTTGGCGATCACAGAGCCTGAAGAGCACGGTGGTAGCAGGGTCTTGGGGAAGCGAGCCATCTCTGTACCAGCATCTTCTTCAGAGCCCCCAAAGAAAAGCCGCAAAGAACATCAACAAATGAATGATAATATGCAAGTTTCAATGCGCAAAGCTCAGTCGGCAGAGGTGAGGTCCTCCACGTGATGGTGCCCGCGTTCTCCCTTTAACTATTGGACTCTCTTTCGCAGTCTTCCACAATGGCACTGGCACCAAAGTTGCTTTCCAAGGATCATCCGCGCAGCAGTAAAATTCCCCTGACAGCAAGACAAGCTATACTCAAAGCATTTTACAACGGCTTTTGCGGACTATATTCCCCCTTACTCAAGAGTCCAGATCCAGAGCTGTCGGCAGCAGGCAGAGACTTGGCGCACAAACACGCACTTGCTCAAGAGCTCGAGACGTTCAAGGCAAGCAATGAGCATTCATACAAAAACTCTTCAAGGTCTGCTCTAGTTGGAATTAACGGGCGCGACAAAGACACGATTAAAAAGGCGGCAGCAGACAGCCTCGATGAGAAAGCGAGGACTGGGTCGTTCTCCCAGCAAAACCTAGAAGAGTGCAAGGAGACCGGGACACAAGCTGACGTGGGGCGCAAGCGGACGCAATGCGTTCAAAAGGAGAAAGGAAAGCTTACTTTGCAAAAGTTCAGAGATAAGCTCTTTGTGTGTCCGGTGGGTGCACTTGAGATTTGGGGCTACACTACGCATATCCCGGAAGAATGGGGCCCCGGAGGCGAGGCACCAGACTCAATTGGGCAAGAGAGACAGTGCGATCGATGCGGCGTAACCTTCAAGATCGAGTCTCCACCAGACAAACACGTGGCTTCTTCCGACAGTTACGATACCGTGTGTCGCTTCCACCACGGTCGCAAACGCCCAGAGAAGCTAGCAGGAAAGGGAAGAAATTTGGTGTGGACATGCTGCGGAGCGAAGGTGCTCGAATCAAAGCAGCTCAATGAAGAGACCGCCTGCAGCTCATCTTGCACCCATGTCTTCAGACTAGAGTCGGCACGGCAACTACACGCCCAAACCCCGTTCTTCGAATCTCATGCTTCGCTTCCTTCAAAAGAAGCTAAGCCTGACGCTCATGACATTCTTGCGCTGGATTGCGAGCTGTGTTTTACCACGGCAGGCATGAGCTTGACCCAATTAAGCGTGGTTTCCGCAGAGGGAACGACCCTCATGGACATCAAAGTGAAGCCGAACGTCGCCATTATTGATTACAATACTCGGTCCGTCGAGAAGAGTTCAAGTGTGCAGCCGCGAGTTGAACTAATACGGCGCATTGTATGCACATGCAGATTCTCTGGATTGACGGAAAAAGATTTTGCAGAGGGATCAGATACGTGCGATTTAGTGCAAGCCCGAGGTCGCCTTTTACAGTTAATGCACAAAGACACCATCTTAGTAAGTGCCATGCTCAGGCAATGCCCCACGGCCCTCTTTCTCATGCGATGTTGCAGGTCGGCCACAGCTTAGAGAACGACCTTAAGGCTTTGAGACTCGTGCATTTGAACATTGTCGACACTGTGACGCTCTTTCCGCATCCACGCGGACCGCCATACCGCATGAGTCTCCGCGAGCTTACAAGCAATCACCTTGGACGCATCATCCAAAGTTCAGGGGCCGAGGGACACACAGCCTCGGTCGACGCGCAAATGGCCCTCGAGCTCGCGAGATGGAAGATAGTGAACGAGCCGGCATCGTCGCCATTTCGCAATGTGCATTCCAAGTGGTACGGCGGAGGCCAGAAAGAGCCTCCTCTTGCAAAAGAAAAAGAAGAAACACCTGCAGGAACCCCGTCCGTCACAGTGAGCGCCAAGTCTTTGGCTGCCATTGCAGTTCCGAAGCGGAGATAGAGACACGATATCCAAATCAAGCTATTTTGGCTTGCATCAATCACCTTTTCACGCGGTACCAGCCACTCGCTGCGTTTGGATGACGCCTCCGAAGGCTCGTCAGCACACGGCACGGAAGGCCCTGACGTTTCGCCTGCCGTCCAACTAGCTTATCACTCAAAACTATGTACTTAGATATGGTATCGTGCAGACATGTACTTGATGTATCATGCTTGGCCGTAATCAGCAGACTCGAGAATCGAGCGCATCACTCTCCACATGACCAAAATGATCACGTCGAATTCTTTATGATCTGCCGCAAGTTGCATGTTAAGTCGAAACATGAAGGCGCAAAAAGTATTTTCCTGTTGAAATTATGGGTGGTGACGCGCGCATTGCAGCAACCTGCGGTCGAGTGAATATTCAATTGCGCGCGGCAGGAAAAAAGAAAAAAGAAATGCCTCCACCGTGAATCGAACACGGGCCACATGCTAACAAGCTCTCTATCGCAGTGAAGCGACAACTTTGTATACGAGGCACGGCTTCTACCACTAAAATATAGAGGCGGCTGATGTATACGCTTGCAAATAAGAGAATATATTCTATCCACAAAGCCGACTTCATTACCTCGATGTGGAACTTGAGCACATTCAAGCCGCGCTTGAGTCTATCTGACATCGTTGCTCATGGATGGCTGCATCGAGACCAGGTACTTCTCGCCTCCATTGCTCGATGTCCGCCGCATTCACCTTCGAGCCACCGCAAACGACAATGACTATGTTGCTCTTCCGCTGCGTGTTGGGCTGTTTGGCCAACAGTGCTGGTAAAACCTGTTCCGAAAAATATGCGGGCGTCAAGCTCGCCGCGCAAGCCAATTCAACTATAAATCGATGGTCCCTCGCAAATTGCCAACCCGCGAAGGCCGCTGCGCTGTCGGGTACCGTGAGCGTAGAGAAAGCCCCGCCTGCCTCTGCCGTTGTATAGGAACGGGCCAAAGCCAAAGACTTAGCGGAAGCCTTGAGCGCGCCCATGGAGGTCGCTTTGGAAGTGATCGCCAGCAATGCGATGTGCTTTCCGGAGTTGTGTGCTGCAGCGAATGAATCCGCCCCAAAGCACTCGACTGCAACGACATGGGGCCGTGAGGCAGTATCCTGCTCTACAATGCCTGTAAGAACACCAGCCAGGAGACCGCCTCCGCCAACAGAGCACACTAAAAGGTCTGGGGCTTTCGCATCGCCGCTCGCTTCTTCCATCCCCTTGAGCTGTTCGTAGATTTCTGGAACCATCGTCGAATGGCCTCTTATCAGGTCCTCGCCCTCGAACGGATGGACGTAAACGCTTCCGCCTGGCGTTACGGTTTCAACCTCTGCGGCCTTCCGTCGAGCGCCGTCGTCACATATGTCCCAAGCGGCGCCGCCTTGGACCACCTCTGCTCCCTCGGCTTTGAGCAGCTCGACGATATAGTCTTCCGTTGAGACAGGAACAAAGACGGTGCATGACAGGCCAAGCGCGCGGGCAGCTGTCGCGGCCGCGAGACCAGCATTTCCGCCGGACGAGCTGATCACATGTATCGGTGTGGTTGAGCTTGACCGCGATGCTTGAGTTTGGATGACCCGTGAAATACCTCGAAACTTGAATGATCCACTTGGCTGGAGCGCCTCAAGCTTAAGAAAAATATTGTGACCGCTCTTTTGGGAGAGTGGAGCCGAGTAGACCAAAGGCGTCCGAATGTACAGATCGCGCATGCTCGAAGCCTCCCTTGACAATGTTGGGTCGTTCATCACACAGGTTACTGCAGTCTTAGCTGTGGGAAGAAGGACGCTTTTCTTGTGGAGCTACGAGGAGACCCGCATGTATCGCATGAAGTTCAGGCGCTTGAAGAAGGGGCAAAGCACTAGGAGATGAGAAGATCATGATGACACGCTTGCTGACCTCAAACTCGACTGGAACAAGCTTCAATTCACAGCGGAGGGCTGAAAAAGAAAGAAATCATGAGTTTGAATGCATGCACCACACGCGGCTTGCACGGCCCCATGATCATTAGATTGATCTCTCGTTATCGCGCGCGTCAGTGGTAAACACCACGCTGTATCACACCATCTTGTGCAGTTATACCGTCCCTTTCGACTGCCAGAAGGATTGTAAACAGGGTCAGACTTGTTGCATCCGGCGATACAGAGAACGTCTTAGATTCTCCGACAGTGTTGACTGTGAATCTTGCTGAAAGCTTCGCCGAAGGTTCTAATTCTCTCAGGACAACCTGCCAAGATGACCAGTGTATCCGATCGTGTGAGTCAACACAAGAGCTGAAGGGTATTGACTCATCGCACGCACGCTGAGGAAACCTTGGCCCCATTCTTTCCACTCTTTACAGGTTATACATCTGCGCTCCCTGACTTCGATCAGAGAGCGATGTGCCCCCGTATTCAAGCTGGCGCAAGAGGGCAAGACCGAGTATTTCGACTACGAAGCCTCGAAAGAGAAGGATGTGATTGACTATTGTGCTTCCATCATGGAGCGCGATTTTGGCACCAACTTTGCTGCCATCCCGCCGCACGGGCGCTGGAGACACTTTGACGTCGGTCCCTTGCCTCGCATCACCACGCTATTGTCCAAATGGGGCACTCCTTCCGCGGGCAATCTGGAACCTGTGCCGCCGATGGAGGCCGCACGGAAGTTGGTTGATCTCTTTGTCGTCTCCGTTCTGCTCGATGCTGGCGCTGGCACCAAATGGCAGTACGAGGAAAAGGCAACGGGACTTCGGATCGGACGTAGCGAGGGTCTGGCGATCGCAAGCTTGGACATGTTCACCGAAGGTCTCTTTTGCGGGCTTGAAAGCCCAGCAGGCGAAGATCCCGTCCTCCGTTGTCAAGTTGATGCCATCGGCCTCGCACGGCTATCAACAGAAAATTTAGCCATGTCCATGCAAGTCCATCCGGAACAGAATCCAATGACTGGCTTGGACGGCCGTGCACAACTGCTCATCCAACTTTCGAAAGCGCTCACCGATGACTCCCAAGGCTATTTCACTGGCGCACAACAAAATGCTGCGCCACGGCCGGGGAACATGGTCGACTGGCTGCTCACACATCCTTCAACGGCCAAAGATGCGGCAACAGGCGCTGTCACCGTGCAAGTTTCTGCATTGTGGGAAGTGTTGATCATCGGCTTGGCCCCCATCTGGCCTGCGACGCGGACAAAGTTGGATGGTGTCAGCTTGGGCGATGTTTGGCCCTGCGACTCCTTCAAAGCAGCACTTGGAGATGAGGCAGGAGTAGATGATGAGAAAGCCCTCGTACCGTTCCACAAGCTCACGCAGTGGCTGTGTTACTCTATCATGGAGCCGATCGAACAGACGCTCGGCTGGACCTTCGCCGGCGGAGAACACCAGACTGGACTGCCTGAATACAGGAACGGTTAGTGTCACTCGAGCTGTGCTGGAGGGCGTCACACTGACTCGCGCCAATTCTTATCATCACCCGCTGCAGGCGGCTTACTGGTAGACCTAGGAGTGCTGAAGCCCAAAGCTGCGCTGTACAAAGCATCCGAGCCCCCCACGGAAGCACCTGGCATCCCAAGATTGCTACCTTCACACCCTGCGGTCGTTGAATGGCGCGCCCTGACGGTCATCCTGCTTGATCGCATTGCTGAAGGGATTCGACAGAAGTATGGTCTTACGGCGCAGCAGCTCAACCTGAAGCAAGTGCTGGAGGCAGCGACTTGGAAAGGTGGCAGAGAAATCGCCAAGCAAAAGCGACCAGAGACCGGCGGCCCGCCCATCGTGAGTCACTTTGTCCAAATCGGGGGCATTATGAGCTATTGATCAAAGGGACGTGCTGCTCTTTTCGGTCTCGCAGGACATTATATCTGACGGCACCGTGTTTTAGGCAAGATTACTTCACATTGACGTTGCTCAGAAATGGACATTATAGACCAAGTGTCTGCAATCGTTTGATTCCCTCTGTCTCCAAGCGCATCTGTCTCCATTCCTCCATTCTGGTCGCCCCCAAGACCTTCTCGTAAAAGGCAATGCTAGGGGCGTTCCATGTGAGCACACTCCAGTCCATCCGCTGGCAGTCTTTCTCCTCGGCGATTTTGCCAAGCTGTCGGAAGAGAGCTTTGCCGGCACCGCGGTTGCGAACTGACTCGGTCACGAAGAGATCTTCAAGGTACAGAGACGGCTTGCCAGTCCATGTTGAGAATGTGAAGAAGTACTGTCCGGAGAGGAAGCATGGCAATGTCAGACTTGCACATTTCGATAGCGCAGGATAATAATTTCACACAGAAGACGTACGAGTGCCATCCCCACTGGTTCGTTGTTCTTAGCAGGGTCCTCCGCGATGATGACGTGGGCATATTCCTTCTCAAAGACATTCAGCTTGATCTGCGGTACAGTGTACTTACATGTCAGCATACCTCTGCCACAGTTGGAAGTCTCCGTATGACTACGGTGCGCACCAGCTCAGTTGTCGCCTTGGCCGCATCGGACTCTTTTTCGTAGATGGCAAGCTCTTTGATCTGCAGAGAGGCCGTCAACTTGTGAGTACCAAGTAGCAGGCTTCAAGCGTAGCCGTAGTAGCTTACAAAGCCTAGGATAGTCGGGATGTCTTCTGGCGTCGCAGGACGGACATTCACTGGCAGCGCAGGCTGGAGCTTAGATTCAGACATCTTTCTACTCGGTGAGACGCACGCCTGGAAGGTCGCAGGTACAGTGAATCTGTGCGAGGTTTCGTATATTCGAGTAGCATTCAATGCCTCTCATGAATGTGGTAGTCGGAAGCGATATCTTTCCCAAGGGGGCCTAAGCACCCAAAGACATTTCGTCGGCCGTGCTTTTCAATACTTGGTGGAACTCACATCATCGGTTGGCCAAAAAGCGACACCCACTTCGCCGGAGCGACGCAGCCGCAGGATGTCGCGGAACAGAGACGAGTAAGGTGATAGGGAACCACAGCGCAGGCCACAACTGTCAACATGGCATCGGGGCGCCAAGATTCCACTCATCAGCAAAGCTGAGAGAGACCTGCTATTACGCAGCAGGAAATGTACACTTCTTCAACACTGCAAGCTTCGACTCTTCAACCGTTACAGTTCATCCATAGGGCCAGCCACGAGCCAAGAGCATCTTGACGACCGCGACGCCGCTACAGATTCTGAGACTTCCGCTCAGCGTGCTGTACTTACACAAAAGCACCCAAACCATCGCCCGATCGCGCATGCACACGCAAGGCGCTGAGCATCTGGCTTCGCTCCACGCAGAGCATTCATTCAAAGTTTAAGATGCAGAAAGCTGCGGCTGCAGCGACCGGGCTGAGAGAGGACACGCTTATGGCCGACAGCGAAGCTGCGCTGTCTGTTGCTGTGCCGCCTTCGTGCGGGGCGGGAGGCGCAACTTGGATGGCGGTATCCTCTGGCCCAGAGCATGACAACATTGCCAGTCAACCGGGCATGCCTGATGAGGACCAATCGCGCACAAGCGAAGGCGTAGAAGACGTTGAAGTGGAAGGGGTGATGTACGAAGGCCAACTGTCGAGAGTAGGGGCCTCGGGCTTGGTTGCGGGGCGATCGCATGGAGACTACCACGGCCGAGGGCAAGGTCGTAATGAGGTGAGGCACGCCCCAAAACTACTGCCCAACTTCAGGGACATCACAGTATATTGACCCGTTGCAACTCGATTGGTGCACTTCGCTCAAAGCGACTGCTGGATAGCGACATTCGCGACAAGTACCTCTGCGAGCTAGGAGACATCTTCAGCGACGGCATCATGGTACCATCTGCTACCTTGGTCTCTCCTGAAGAGTCAGGAAGCCGCCCGTCTACTCGCACTGTGCCGAAAACATAATTTCGATGCGATCTGTCTGCGTCTATCTCGCACAATACCTGTCTTTTCGCATCCTCAGCATCTGTATCATAAACACGTGCAATACTCGTCTGCTATTTTGATACAACAAGTGCGAGGTAACTCTACAAAATAAGTCAATGCCGGCGTCATTGATCAGACAGATTCGGCACGGGTGCCATATGGGGACACGAGCGATCTCATGAAGGAACGAAGGGAACGTCCAGCGTCCACACCCCACTGTTAATGGGCGCTGTAGTTAGTTCGATGCACACGGAGAGTACTTCAAGCTTGTCAGTCACCCACCTCCCCGGTTGACACCTCGTCGCAACACTGTTCAAACTCTTGGGTCGCAGATACGGCGGCCCAGTGGAAGTCTGGGGAACACGCATAGTCAGCGACTGCTGCAATCAGGAGCTTACGAGGAAGGCATACATGCTCACAAACGTATTCTTTGACGCCTGCATGGACGTCAGGATAGAGCGATGTCGCGAGCAACATCGCAAAAGCGTTGCGCGGTGTGAGGCCGGTGATCAAATGTCGCTTGGCGAGCCGCTCGAGAGAGGCCTGGCCATAGCGATGGGCAAGCTTGTACATGGCCAGAGCACTCGCAGGCGGGGCTTTACTGCACGGGTGGACGTGCTCGTCTGCAGTCGGCTCAGCAAGGCTCGCCCAAACATTGTATTCCGCGGCCGGCTGCTGCTGATGATGCTGCTGCTGCAACGTGCTGCTGCTCATCATCGGGGGATGCGTGCGATCGCTGGAGACACTGCGCCTTACGCTTCCGGACGCACTGCGCGCGCCCGAATTCGAAGGGAAGCGGGCACCGCGGCTGCTTGCATACATAGGACCACCAGCTTCGTGACCGGCATGAGAAGGCGACAGGGGCGGAGGCTGTTGCGGTAGGTCATGGCCCCCCGCAGCGCTGATGCTTGAAGATACCGAGCTCGCAGATGTCCGAGCGCTTAAGCCGCGATGGGTCCTGCTAGCTGATGGCTGCGGGACATGAACTGTTGCATGTGGCCCCGCCGGGTCTGGATGCGCATGTGGCTCAAGGGAGATGACATCTGGCTGTTGCAGGTCGTTCACTTTGATCCATCTTCGCAGGAAGCTGCTGCCTGCTGTACCTCCCACGGAAGACATGCCGTTGCGGATCGCCCAGACACCATCCATGATCTCCTCCTTGACGTCTTCGTCGTGCGAAAAGTCGATCTCACCAACATAGAGGAAACGAAGCAGCCAGTAGGCAGTTGCAAAGTCTGCATCAGGAATGTAGAGCGTGCTGAAACGGCGCTGGTGATGGGCATCGGGAGTGTTGGTATTGGCAGAGAGTCCTTGTCCTTCCGAAAAGCCGCTGTCAAGCATGGTTGCAAAGTAGCTGCTGCGAGATTGCAAAACGGCACTATGTGCCCAGATGATGCGATCTCGAATCACGACGACTGGCGAGTCCTCCTCATTATCTTCGTCAAACTCGATATGTGCGCCAAGCGGATAGGGTCGAACAGCTACAGATGGTATACCATGCAGCTCTGATCCATCTTCGCCGATCATCGACGATGCTGGTACCCAGCCACGCTCGCGCACGATCAAGCGCACGTCTCCTGTACGCGAGCAATCAAGCAGGCTCTCAAGCGAAGTGAGCATCGATTTGGGGACTTGGTGTGTGTTCGGCTGCGGGAAGAGTATCATGGGTGGCATGTGGTCTTTATCCGGTACCGCGTGAACCAGTCCTGGACCTAGCACAATCTGCACTGTGAGGGCTACCGCGTCGTGCTTTGCTACCGCGGGATTTTGCAGGAGCTCTGACAGCGATGGAAGGCCATGGCACTCGTAGAAGTCGTTTTCTCGGTCAAAGGTGTATCCTTCGAAGACTTGCCACAGCCAATCATTCATGCCATATTGACGTAGACCTCTTTGAGTTTGAGCCGGCCGGAGGCCAATCATGATCGCCGCATCGAACTCCAAGTCGGGGCTGGAGTACTCGAACACGGTGGAGGCTTAGGACAGCCACAAGTCAGTCACCCTCGGTGGAACTCATCACAACTTGCCGTCAAACTCACTCAGGTACACGCTCAGTACAGTGGCAGAGCTGGCCGTGTCCTCTGCCGGAGCTTCTGTAGGCTGCAGGTGGCGGGTCGTCCTGACCAGCTCCAGCTTCCAGCGTTTGTCGTCAAACATCGGCTGAGTGGTCCAAATTTCGCTCTTGCCCGCACCTGCGCTCACGGAACGCGCGACAGACTCGTCGGTCCCTCCCCTTACGCCTTCGACCGCTGGATCGAACGGAGCGGCCGAGTTCTCTACCTCGTCACGCAGTAGCGCAAGCTCAGCAATAGTCCAGGTGAATGACTAATTGATATTCAACATGTGAGAAATATAAGGAGTGTCTGCTCGGCTGTGGGTGTCCTGGGCTACTCACAACAGCGCGTGTCTCATCAAAGCGACTAAAAATCCGAAATTCGGTATCAAGCGCTCTTCCACGGTGTGCGATATCATTCGAGTGTGCATGGCTTCCAACAGAGCTGGTCGATGCCAGACCGTGTCTCGTGGGCATACCCCCTATGCCTGAATGAATAGCGCTATTGCTGTAACCCGCACGCGCAGGCAACCCTGAAATGGTGGTGTTCGCGAGCCGAGGGGACGAAGTGCCAGCATTTGAATTGAAAAATGCGAAAGCGTTTGTCGCTGCAGCGCTGGACGAAGCTGGCGTGTTGGTGTTGAAGCCAAAATGGGACGAGCCCGAAGCCCGGAAGCCGCTGCCCAGCGTTGCATTCTGGGGAATATGCGATGATGGATTGGAGCGGTTTGCAAAGGAGGATGAACCTGCTGACATTGCATGTTCGGTGCCGGTAGCTGGACTTCTGCCTGTGTTGCCAGAATGATAAGGGCCGGATAGCGAGGCAAATGTTGGCCCCGGTGCAGAGCTTGCGCTGGCACTGGCAGCAGTCGTTCGACGGGGGACATTCGAGGACATCCGTCGAGGTGATGCCGTCGGCGTGCCAATATTGGTATTCGCCCGGTTGGCAAGGGTGCCCGAGCTGGACGTGGACACCCCTGACGAGCTCCCAGGGAGCGGTGCCGTGGTTCGAAGTGACGAGCCCCCAGGATGAGCTGCAGGTGCTGGGATCGCCGTCTGAGAGCTTAACGGTTCACTTGATACCGGTGTATCTGAATTCCGCATGTCGTTTACACTTGCCGTCAGGGGCTGAGCAAGGAATATGGCAGACGTAGATGAGGAGCTTTGTGAGTCAGACGTCACCGTAATACCACTTGTATTGACGGAGGGGCCCGGTGGGTCCCTGCTGTATGTTTGCCGAGCCATTCCTTTAACACTATCGGACGCCACGGGCCGCACTGGTGTCTACCTGGCCGAGATGAGCCAAGCAACAATAATGTCCAGAGTTGTATAATCGTGCGTGCTGTGTGCTGCGTGCAGCGTGACTGGCAGCTGATGGCTTGGCTGCAGCCTATGTAGTCATCCCAGAGGTTGGGGGGTGTTGAACACTTGTATAAGCGTGCGCGCGTGTGGCGCGTCATGGGTAGTGACGCGCAGAGCCGCACACATCGGTTTGGAGCTTGAGGGCGTGCCAACTCCCAAGAAATATAGTGGCGTTCTTCGCAGCATGATGATAAAGGCGAATCATTCTTCAACCTTAGAAGTGTCCGACACTCGTGCCTCACAGGACTTTTCTTTTGTCTCTCCGTCCCCTGGGCTCATCATACAGAGCCGTTCTACCTGTTCTCAAGTCTCAATATCTCGAGCCAAAAAGGGTTCGACGGGAGACGTTGTCCATCCACGCCATGACCGTATTGCGCTCATCCTCAATCACGCTGGCCAGGCTGGACACAGCCTTGGCCCGGCAACTTTTTGGACAGCCAGCGCGAGCTGCAGCGACATTTCGCCCGAGCTGCTGCTGTCTCTCCGATGCTCGACCTCGTCCGATGCATATCAAACGATCGCAGACAACCTCAACGGCGGCCCTAAGAAGCTTTCACACCACGCTCCCTTCCCTTTCCGGAGAACAAACCCAAAAGCAAGGCTCTTCGATCAATGCCACGCCGGCCTCAGGGCCGACCTACCACGGCCCGCTCGTGCGCACTTTCGCTCGGCTCAAGCTCTTCTCACTAGGCTCCCTCTTTCTCGCAGTAGGCATGTGCCCCGTGCTTCTTCTCACCCCGGGAGCGATCACCATGGCAGGGCGCATAGGTCTCTGCGCAACCGCTCTGGCAACTTCAGGTGTCAGTACGGCACTTATTGCGTGGATCGGAGGCCCTTATGTGGGGCGTATGCGACTTGTGCCTTCTCCAGCTGCGTCGGAAGCGCAACAATCTATGAACAAGGAGCAATCAGGACCAGTACTGCAGCTTGAGACTCTCTCCGTTCTGCTCAGACCGATCCGAACCAACATCTACCACCCTTCTTTCGTGAGGAGCACTTCCCGACCATTCGCAACATGGGAGCTCGCTTCTTCTGTTCCATTTTCCCAAGGTATTCAGTCCTCATCGTCCGATGCAGACATTCTTGTGGCGGAAAGCATCGATGTGCGATCGGGGAAAGTCAAAGGCAGATGGTGGGCGACTCCAAGTCAGTCCGATGATGGGAAAACGACGGGGTCATTCACCTGCAGGCGCGAAGGCAAGCCGGTGCGGTACTTCAATGTTCATGACGAACTCCTGGGAGAAGACTGGCAGATTTTGTAGTCTAGCTGTTGCACCTACAACGATTGGACATTGCAATGAGTGTATCGTGCCAATGGGCAGGACGCAGATCATGAGAGAAGGCGGCGCAAGCCCATTATAAAGCCTCTTAAATGTACATGCTGCTGAAAGAAATACAAGAACAAGCCATGGTGGTTGCAAATGGAGATCGCGAGGACGTCGGCGGGGGTTTGGCTAAGCGGATGCAGTCCTCTTGGCCGATGTTTCGTTGAGCTTGCTGTCGACTGGAAGTGACCAAGAATGTCACCGCGCCTCGAAATGGAGCTGCACACAAAAAGAGACACAAGTCAGCGCATGGTCAAAAGGAGGATAATACAGCCAGTTCAAACGCATGATCTGCGTTCTCCGCCACTCACCATCTTTGTCGTTCGTGGCTTGTAGACGATGCGATGGCCACACTCCTTGCATCTGATCGGCTCCTTCGGCCGAATCTCTACTTTCGATGAGCAGGCTAGCCAAGTCGGATGGAGGCGAGTACGAAAGAGGACGGGGTGGAAGATGATGTCAACACTGCTTTCAAGGTCATTTGCTGCCCTCATAGACGCGAGGTCGGGAAAGGCGAGCCCCAATGCGAGCAGACGTGCATCACTCACCACCGCAAATGTACGTCGGCGTCTGCACCGACTTGCTCCCGTACGGGGCGCCGTAGCTCTGACCTCCACCCTGGTAGCTCATACTGTTGCACTGGACGTTTGCAAAGGGTGAACGACCCTTTGCTCAGCTGCACAGTAAGTATCCCCGAGGTGAGGGTTAAATGCAGGCCAACAGGATCAAATGTCATGTGAAATTGAAACAGGAGAAACGCTGTTGCCTTAGACATATCAAAGTCGGAACTCGGAACTGGGGGTTACAAGTTGGCTGCCGAAACCGTCAGGAAATGCGGCTCAGTTACCCTGGAACCTGGGGAGAAACTCCGTGAAAAAGCGCCAGAGGAAGATAAGCTTAAGCGAAGTTGGCGATCGATGTTACAGATCGACCTCTGACCATACCAGATCATGATCGCCTTGGCTGGATAGGGTCCCCACACAGACGTTCAGCGGCTGCATCTTGCGCAACAATGTCTGAAATAGTTCAAGGTTCTGTGCATTACATAGTGTACTGTCGTTCTGCGTGCGACGTGCAAAGATACGGTCATTGCATCATGCAAATGAATTCTATATGCTGTTTCAAAGTAGGAACCAATGCTGAGAGGTGTAAAGTGATGTGCAAAACATAGTCAAGCGCCGCTTTCAATGTGGCGAGCCATATGGTGTATTGATCTCGGCAAGCTTTCCACGAGCTCTGCCGCCTTCTCTATTGCCGCTCGCAAATATGTGCCAGCCTTGTACTGGGCTTCCAGCCCTCGAAGGTGGGAACCAAGGTGGCGGCACATCGCCTTCGGAATGCGTGTCGACCCAGGCGCCGGGGGCAGTCGGCACGCCTTCGAGTAAACGTTGCTCGGCCTCGGAGAGTTCCTCCGTCGTGCGTCCACAATTGCAAGTCTGGTGTGAAGTGGCAGTGCGCGAGGGAAAGAAGCTATGCGCCCACGGCGAGCCAACGTTGAGCGAATTGCGATGCAGTGCAGATGGAGTGGAGGAGACGCCCGGGGATTGCAACGGCGCAGGGTGCGAAGGGGTGAGCGCATGTAGGCCCGACTTGCGGACAGGGATGGGTGCCGCACGTTCGGGCGAAGAATTTCGGCTCTTGCGTCCCGACGTGAATGCATGTGCAAAGCCATGCCGGGTAGGGGAAGGATCACGGCTACCTGGCCGGCTGATGTTGGCACTGCCGGGCTGTGATGTATTCGGCGAGCCGCGCTTTGCGCCGGGTAGCGTGTAATTTAGCGGCGTCGTCGCCTTCCAGTGCTCGAGATCCGCGTGCGAGCTTTTGCGCGAACCTGCGAGCGAGTGTGGCAAGCTAGAAGGCAAGTAGCTTCCCGTCGGCGAAGGGGGGCGCGAGTTAACGGGCGATTCGAACGAATATGGCGGCAGATGGATGATGTCATACGTGCAACAGCACGAAGGGATGCAGACGGATCGCCGCATAGAGAACACCTGCACCTTGGGTTTGCCATACGAGTCACTATCATCGCGCGTATCCAACACGGAGAGGCGTGAGAAAAAAACTTCCACGCCGATTTCGTGTGTCACACGGATGTCTGTCTTGCAACCGCGCACAGTACTGGGGCGAATGACCTGATCATCTGGTAGCCGCACAACAGAACGAATCTTGTAGCCTGAATTGTTTGAACCCGAGGCTTGAGTGCTACCTGGTGTACTTGCGCCAGGCGTCACCGCCTCGCCAGGCGTGATGGATCGCGACGTAGATCCATTGAGCGGCAAGCCAAAAGGAGAAATGCTTGGCGGGCCATTCCCTGCTCCTCGCCCTGGATGCCCGGGCAAATCTTCTCCATCGGCGATCCAAATGCTGGCCTCCAGTCCAGCGTCATCCACCTGCTTGCCCTTGTACGGCATTTGCCCTTTCTCCCACAGGCGCAGCTTCTCTGTCGGCAATTTTAGCCACGCCTTGCGGACGCTGCTATACATCTCGATCGTCTGCTCCATGAAGACGCGGATGGCGTGTACAGACAGGCCTGGAGGCGGGTCAGGATGGTAGACGCTCAAATTCGCCGTGCCTCCGACTGTGAGCGACGCCGAGATGAGGGAGACACTCATGGGCCCGAGTGCTTCGTGCACATCTTGATATTGAACGTCCAGCGCTGTCGGCCCGCCATCGGGCTGGACGTGTAGGATGATAAAGACTTCCTGCCACGTGCTAATGTTGGAGCGTCCACGGCCGGCGCCTATGGCGGTGGCCGTCACAATGTACCGCACACGCGCATTCTTGAAACGCTCATAAGGTGCACTAGTTGCTGGGATGATGAATGCAAACTCGAAGCTACGGGGACCAGTGTCGGTCAGGACAGAATACCAACACCTGAGCAGTATCGTGTAGCTCACCCGTGGATGCCCTTCTCAAGATGCAAGCCATCATGTTTTGACATTATCGGCGCAACTGGCGGGGTCGTAACTGGAGCGGAGCTGTTTTGCAAGTCGAGCGAGTCGCCCCCTCCCTTCACGACCGATCCATTCACCGAGTCGCTCTGCGTCATGAGCAAGCTGGATGACGCCAGCGTCGGGCTGGTCGGCAAGCTAGGCGGCTCGCTGGAATTCTCGTCTCTGTGTCGGCCTCTGCCTCGCTCATCCACCGCCTGCGAGACTTCCTTCGCCTTGCTTTTGCCTTTTGAAGAGTGTTTGGCTGTGTGTTTTGCGTGCTTGTGGGCTGAAACAGTGCCATCATCCAGGATCTCTACAGTTTTGTTCATGATGATCTTTTCCTCCCAACGCAGGCTATGCCCCGACGGAGTGGAAGCGCCTCCGTCAGGGAATGAGAGAGTCTGGATGCCCTGCAATGTCACTTTGACGCCTTGGATGGTGCGCTCGCTCTGCAAGCAGGGGCCGCAGTAATCAGCCGAAACGTTGCACCCTGGACATTATCTATTCATAGAGCCTTACAGGACATTTGATCTCGACCAAGCCGCTGAGCGTCTTGTCCTCTCCTGGCAAGTCTGAGTTAAGTGGCGGAGGGTGGACGAAGATGTCCTCGGACACGAGGTGCAGCGATACCTCGCACCCATTGTGCACGAGACTGTTGATCATTTTGAGCCAGAAGAGCTGCCTCTGAGCAGCTGCGGCGCGCCGGCGCGAGCCAGTCCCTGGTGGTAAACCTGGTTTTGAAAGTAACCCAGACGAGCAGTCGCTCTACGTATCGAGTTATGCACAGCTCAGGGTGACTGTGTTAGGTGAACCGATCGGTCATCGTCGCAACCCCATAGATTCGAGCACGTCGGGATTGAAAGGAAAGAAGTGAGAAGCAGATGATTGCAATGAACGAGTAAATCTCCAATGCAATGAACTGTTCGCGCTCTTGACCGAAGCTATAACAAGCTCGTCCTGTTACAATGTTTACGATCACGTCCTTCACTGCTCACCGGTGTTGAAAGCTCGCTGACGCGCTGACGGACTGCTGAGGCCAAAATTTTCGCTAGATAAGCAGCAAGCACCTGCCCCCTGCCTTGCGCAAAAAGGCCCACAAGAGCGCCCCCGCAAGGCACAGTGGGGCCGCTTGCATTAGGTCAAACAGTGGAACGGAGACTAAAAGTGGGTTAGAGACTGTCCAGACTGAATGGATTGAGAGGCGTCGAGCGCACACAGGAGGGAAACGTGACGCGCAAGCAGGCCAGCACTGCTCAAGCGCTCCATGTCTCCATCGAGCAATCGTTCCATGCGGCATGCGCTCATGACCAAGTCTGCTCTTATCAACCACATCCCACAAATCAAGCGCTCTGTACTCATTCACAAGAGCACAAGCGCTCAAGTCTTTCCAACTCTGAACAGACTGCAAAGCTCTCAAACATTGATGCATAGGTTTATAGTTCATGCCGCACATCAAACCACATTCTTATCAAACACTGAGGCAGGGGCAGAATCGTTCTCCTGGGGAATTACCCGCTCTGGCTTCGGTACTGAGCAAATTTCGGAGATGATGTGACAGCACTGGGCGCGTGAGCACTAACGCCACTGAGCGCGTCAACCCAACCCCCGAGAGAGGACGAGAGACATTACGTCCCTACAAACATCAGTGAAGACAGGTCACCAGGACAGGGCGAGAGGTACACCAATGGTCAAACTTTGTTGCGAGGTTTTGTTGGCATGCGGCAACAAAGTGAAGGGCGAGAACAACCACCGAGTTCGAAAAGCATGCAAGCAAATGGATGGAGGCCATATATCCGCCGAGCAGGTCAGAGCGGCCAGAACTGCCAGACGCGTCATTTCATTTGGTTACGACTGATGCACAGGCGGCAGGCCGCTGACGCCAGCCGGGCCTGCTGATTGCTGGAGGGAGCTGGGACTGGAGCGAACATACCCGTCAGTACAGCGGTCAGAATCAGGCCAGATAGAGCATGTACGCCAGGCCGTGCCCAGCCGGTACTTTGGATAGCCTGTGGGAGAGTTGCAATGTTCATCCAACCTGTTGCAACAGCCTCGCTTTGACAATGTAGTGCGCAATACATGGGCTGCAATCTGCAACAGAAGCCGGAGAGAAGGGAATGGCAGTCAGCGCCGCGCGCGAGGCCGCGAGCGTCTATGAGGCATGGCTCATGAGGTACGCGGCATTTAGTCCAGTTTCAAGTCTCACGCGCGTCAAGAGCAAGAGCGGCGAGAGCGAGCGAAGGTTCTCGACTCCGACGGGAATCTTTGTTGACACCGCCACCATCATGCTGCGCCATCCACAGGTCTGATAACATCCCTAGTAAACGGGTAGGTCGGGAGCCGCATCGTGCAGTGAGGAATTTGTACCTGTGTATCACGTCGACTACTCGACTTCTGCCGCGACGCGAGAGGAAGACAGGAGGCGCCAGATTCAGCTACCAGCTTTGCATGTATGTCGCGAGTCTGTACTGTGCAGCCTTGTTAACCATATTGGTGTCGTTGGTCCACCTGGTCCGCGCAGCATGCAGACTTCAGTACCTCCTTGCATTCTGCCCCGGCCTTTCATTTGCGCGGCGTTGCATGGGCGCCGGCCCATGCCTGCGCCTGCCTAGAACTTTAGGTGCTGCCGCTGACTGTATTGTGAATCCCGCGTACAGCTTCAAGGCTGATAAATACGAAAGTACATGGGGAAAGCTGCTCCAGCCTCCAGGCCGCTTCCCATTCGAAAAGTAAGAGAGATCGTTTTTGACTTGCTGGCATATTGGAGACCTTACAGGATATGGCGCTTGGCTCTTTCCCTCCTTTGCGGGTTTGCTTTCGCCATCGTCGATCGTGCACGACGGCGATGGGGTTCCGACGGTTTTCGGCACATCAGCCCTGACACGTCGCAGCATCGAGCCTACGGTAGCTCGTCCTCGTGAAGCACTCTTTCCTGTATTCGGATGTACTGCCTGAAAAGAGCTCTGTTCCCCCGG
This sequence comes from Tilletiaria anomala UBC 951, assembly GCF_000711695.1. NCBI lineage: Eukaryota > Fungi > Basidiomycota > Exobasidiomycetes > Georgefischeriales > Tilletiariaceae > Tilletiaria > Tilletiaria anomala. Next base: position 139,395 of record NW_013546987.1, read on the forward strand.
GGGGCAGTTGGATCATGAACTTGCGCGGAGAAGACTTACATATGCGACCATTTCGCGTCCAATGTCAATTGCACATAAAACGACCGAAGGCAGCAGTGCATATCTGACTCTGCATCTGGACAGGCTGGTCTTGTTTTACGTATTCTCCCATACTACGGCGCGAGACTGCGTACAGTGTGTATCGGAATGGACCAAAGAGCGGGGGCATGATCCTGCGTGCGCGCGTGCCATCACTTGTTATCCCAAGGTAGTCACAGTTAGATACCTGAAAGGATGGAAGTGACAGGGCTGCAATCTTTGTTCATCGTCACCTACCCATTTGCGCCCAAGAATGTCGATCATTACTGCCATCAGTACGCAGCCGCCTTTGCGCTGGCCCGCGCATACGTGGACCATGGGCTTTGCGGCCTCGGATGCCAGCGTTGCCATCTGATCCGGTAAAGGACCCGAAGTGAGAATGATACGTGACTATGCTGAGCGACTACATAATGCCAATAGACATAGATCCAGATTGGCTATAACGCCTCGCCCGCTGCTGGAGGGTGAGTTTGGCTCGGCTCGGCTTGCCGCTGCCACACGTCCCAGTCCATCCCCGGGTACTGGGTCGACCTGGGCGCTGGCGGTCGGTCTAGGATCAGACGGGCAGGAGTGAACTCGTATATTGAACCTTGAACTTGAATTAATCATTCGTCTGCTAGGTGTTCATCCTCGTATGGATCACGCTTCCGTATCCTACCCCGCCCACGCAGCAGGACCACATTCTCATATGTCCCAGATGCAGCTGTCCGTCTTGGCACCGGGCACCGGTGTACAGCTCGCCAATCGCTTTATGACTAACTTTACAGTTTACAGAGTGCAGACGACGCAATTCTCGCCTCATTGTTCCATCGCCGCGTCACTTGGCGAAGTGGCTTTGAATGTTGTTGCAGACCATTCCCCCTCCCCCGCCCCTCTACTCTCCAGGCAAGCCAGAAGAGTTGGCCCGGAAACCTGGGAATTACTTGGTCCCGACAACCAAAACCTCCCGTAAACGCCTGTAAATCCTTTCTGGGAAACGACTGCTCGTTGGAAAGCTACAGTAACCCCTGAACACTCTCTATGTAGCCACCCATATTTCGCTAGTAAAGTTAAATAATTATGGGGCCTATTCCGTCTCTGCCTCCAGAGCACGGGTTTGGGGGTTTCTAGGCCAAGAAAAGGCAGTTTCTGAAGGGTTTGCGGGTCCTGGAAACCCACTGGAGTGGCAAGGTTTGCGACACATCCCCAGCAAGGCTCGGAAGGTATCAGGGAAGGAACTCGGAAGTTCCCGGCGGCAGCCCACACGGGTTCCGGGCCAACTCTACTAGCCACTTGCCAGCCTGCATCTGCCTAGCGGCCCAGCGACCGGCGCCTGTTCGATATTGGTTGCTGAAGCGGGCTTGAAACGGGCTCGACTTCGAGCATACTTTCATTGCGTCATTTTCCTTGGTATCTCTTCTGCTCCCTTTTTATCGCTACTCTCTCGGTGGGCTGAGCGCTCGTCCAGTCGCCCTACGGCTTATCTGTCGAGGTTCCTGATTCTCGTACCTCAAAGGATTGAAAACCACAATGCCTAGACAGTGCCCAATCTGCTTGCCCAGACTTTCAGGGGCAAAGACAGATAAGGCCAAGAGATTCCCCCATTGCGCAAAGACCAGAGGCTGCATGATCTACGGGGTGTGTACCTGATAGGAGGGAGACCAGTGGACTCAGGTGGACACTGACATAATGGCTGAGATAACGAAGTTAAAAACTTGCTTGTTTCTTCCGCCCGTGGTATCATAGAGCGAAGCGATACTAGGGGCATCAGCGCAGTGAAAGAGTTGCGGCAGAGAGCACACCGCCTAGGGTCTCACCGTTGCTAGCCGAATCACAGCGCTCTGGTGACGGGGTCCTAAGTGCTCGATTGCATGCAGTCCAGCAGAGCCCTGCACCTGGGCCTTGTGCAGAGTGGCAGCACTGGGCGCCTGTGGCCAAGCGGGCTACAGAGTGCTCACATTTAAACAGAGGAACAAGGCATCAGCTCTGGAGGACGGTGGCTGCAGAGAAGCGAAAATGTTCAACAGCGGTCGAGCCATTTCCGCAGCCATGACTGCGGCATCGCCAGAAGTGAAGGAGCTAGATAGCGGCGTGGGATCGCACGAAATGGATGTACATACACACAGGCACAGTACGTTGGCGGCACGCACTCTCGCCCCCAGTCGACCGAGCTCTCGCAGGCTGGCGCCCACATACAATCTGGATGGGCCAACCGTGGCCCAGCTCTCATTTGACCTCGCTCCCACTCCTCTCACACGGATATATAGAGCCTTCTGCACGTCGCCGATCCCTGGACATTCCCACCGCCACCTTTCCTCCTGCTGGACGCCTACCCCCCTCCCTCTTACCGCTGCTGCAGATCAGCTTGCGTATACAGGGCCCATCCCTTCCCTCGTGTCTCGCTTGGAACACTCTGCCAGGAGACGACGCGATTACTCTTGAGAGGCCAGAACTCCGCCCCGGGAAGACGCTGCTCACTGGACGGTGGCTTGGTAAAAAATATTCGCAACTCTCCCAGATCCGCTTTTCATCCTGCCGACAATCAAACGCGCCTTGTGGGGAAGCACTAACGTCTTCCACTCCCGCGCATCTCGGCTCTCGCCCAGCATCGCAAGTCCCCCAGCGAGATACCCACCGAAAGGACATCTCTTGATTTAATCTAATTCAATCGGCCCCGCCTTATCAGCCGATTCTTACCCGCTACATACACCAACATGGGCTTCTTTCGCGACTTTGCCGACTCATTCCGCCTGGAGCCCGCGCCGGTGCCGATCCGCGTGCTGGATGCGCCGCCGAATGTGACCGGCGGCTCCGAGAACGGCGCGGGCGCAGCCGATCTGAAGGACACAGACTATGAGAAGGCGATCGACCCAGAGAAAGGTACCGTCGGTGGTGTTGTCGCGGTCAATGCCGACGGCAGCGGTACGCGCGTCACGTCTGACGAGAGCGGCCTCAAGCGCAACCTCACCCAGAGGCACATGCAGATGATCGCCTTTGGTGGCTCCATCGGCACTGGTCTCTTTGTTGGCTCCGGCGGCGTGTATGCCACCGGTGGCCCCGGCTTCCTGCTGCTCGGTGAGTAAGGAGATAGTTCCACCATCGTATACCGGCGGTTGCTAATAACGAATGATTGCGCGCATGGGCAGACTACACCCTGATCGGGGTCATGCTCTTCTGCGTCGTCATGTCGCTTGGTGAACTGGCAACGGTCTTCCCCGTCTCTGGTTCTTTTGCCGCTTACAGTAAGTCTCACGAGTAATCGAGAAATTGGAGAACGAACAACCGGATTGACACTTCATGGGTTGTTTCCCTCTAAACAGACACTCGCTTCATCTCTTCCTCGTATGGTTTCGCCATGGGCTGGAACTACTGGATGCAGTGGTTCATCGTCCTACCGCTGGAGCTTGTCGCCGCGTCGATCGTGATCGAGTATTGGGACCCGAACAAAAACATTTCGCCCGGTGTCTGGTTGATCATCTTCCTCATTGCCATCACCATCATCAACCTGTTCGGCGTTCGCGGATACGGTGAATTCGAATTTGGCTCGAGCATGATCAAGATCATCGCCGTCATCGGCTTCATCATCGCTGGCATCGTCATCACCGCTGGCGGCGCCCCCAACGGCGTCGCAACGGGCGACTCGTTCTGGCACACGCCTTCCGGTGCCTTCTTCAATGGTTTCCAGGGCTTCTGTAGTGTCTTTGTCGCCGCCGCGTTCGCTTTTGCCGGAACCGAGCTGATCGGCCTTGCCGCAGCCGAGACAGGCAACCCGCGGAAGGAAGTTCCCAAGGCTGCAAAGCAGATCTTCATGCGTATCCTAGTGAGTCGTATAGCAAGATGGGCATGTGTTGCGAATTGGACCAGAGCACGCACTGACACGACAAGGACAAATATTGTACTGCAACAGCTCTTCTACGTCCTCGCTCTGCTCATGATCACGCTCACTGTTAACCCGACCGATCCTCGTCTGCTCGGTGGGTCGTCGAGCTACGATGCGCGCGCCTCGCCATTCGTAATCGCCATCACCAACGCCCAGATCACGGGTCTGCCGTCCGTCTTCAACGCAGTCATCCTCATCTCAGTTTTGTCCGTAGGTAACTCGGCTGTGTACGCCGCGTCGCGCACGCTCCTCGGGCTCGCGCAGGCCGGCCAGGCGCCGCGCATCTTCACATACATTGACCGTCAGGGCCGCCCGCTGCCAGCCGTTGCGCTGTCGATGGCCATGGGCTTCCTCTCGTTCCTCGTCTACAGCACGTCCACAACGACGGTGTTCAACTGGCTCCTCGCCCTCTCGGGTCTCTCTACCGTCTTCTCGTGGGGCTCCATCTGCGTCTGCCACATTCGTTTCAGGCTCGCCTGGGCGCGCGCCGGTCACACGCTTGAGGAGCTGCCGTGGAAGTCGCCGCTTGGTGTCGCTGGCTCATGGTACGGCAGCATCTTCTGCCGTGAGTGTGGACCTGGGTGTGTCTCTAGATTATATGCTGATCTCGAAGGTATTTTTACTCTCTCGTCGGCTTTTGATCACTTTTCTCAAACGCAGTTTTGGTTGTCATCTTCCAGGCCATCATCGCTGCCTGGCCGATCGAAAGCTCAAACCCCGATGAGCGCCTTTCACCGGGCGACCGCGCCAGTAACTTCTTCCAGGTGAGTCTTACCCCACTCGTCAGGCGGGGTGTAATATGTACGTGAATGGCTAACATCCTGATCTTGCTCTGAATGTACACTTCTGCAGAGCTTCCTCGCCTTCCCAGTCGTCTGCATCTTCTGGATCATCGGCGAGATATACTGGAAGGGGGGCTTGCTGCGAATTGACGACATTGACATTGTCACTGGTCGTCGCGATCCGGTCCCTGTCGAGGTGCTCAGGCGCGAGAGGGAGGAGGCGAAGAACGCGCCGCTCTACAAGAAGGTCTGGAATTTCTTCTTCTGAAGGGATCTATTCAGGAAGAATAATCCAAGGCGCCCAGGGAATGGGACGTCTTGCAGTCTGCCCTCATTCGACTCGCCATGCGAATACCTGCTCTGCGCGAGCCTGCTTAAAAGTACCTATTGGCCGTTTGCGTCTATTCGCTCCACTATACTCGCAATGCATATTTGTCGAAAGAAAGGAAGACAGAAAAATTGGGTGTCGGAAGCTGCTTGGACTGTCGAGTCGTGCGTTTGCAGTTGGTATTTACATGGTACAAAGGAAGCAGAAACTCACCGACGAGGAAGAGCAGTTCGCAAAAGCGCAAATGTGATGGGGTTTGGGAGAGGATGAATGATCTGTGCCTGAAAGCGATCATGAGCGCAGCGTGATCGGAATCGAGAAAGTCTGATACTGGACGAGCTCGCCGGTTGCTTATGCACAGGAGAAGCAGTAAGCCGCTTTTTCGTCAGCTCCCGTGACCTCGCCTTGCAACCGCACGTCTACCGAAAGTGGTTGCCCTCACCTGGTAGGCGTTTTGCGTCTCAAAGACGCCGAGGTAATATTTCTGTGCGCCCTCACCAGGAACGAAGTCTAGCGTCGGGTTGATTGTGATACTGGAGTGGTATTGCTCAGGCTATCAAAGACACAGTACGATCATCAACACCCCTACCTTTTCGCTTCACCTCTCGACAGGGAGAGAGAGACGATTGCGATGTGACTCGCAGTGACATCAAGCGCAATGATCTGCCCGGTTGCGCTGAGCGCAGGGCTGCTGATCCCTTGCGCCTCGGCGGTATCTGCCGAGTAGAGGAGAAGCGAGAGCTCGTCTTGAAGAAAGTCGGGCTGCAAAAGAAGAACTCGAAGGGTTCGTCCACGAGTACCTCCTGGTGCGGTTTGGGCAGCATCTCACCTCTGTGTTTGGGACCCTGCGAAGGGTTGCACCCCAGGGTCGGCCGAGCGGCCTTGTCGGCGTCGCTGGGCAGCGCTTTGTGGCTGGCCACAAGTGGCCGCGACGCAGGCGCCCAGGATAACGAGGGAGCAAAGGCATGCTGGGCGACAGCAACGGGCGATACTGCCGTCATCGCGCAGAAAGAAAGGGAAGAGGCGGCGGTGAAGACAGACAACTTGCACCTAGGAGTGTAAGGGGAGCGCGTCATGTTTGCTTGCGTAAAGCCTGCGAAAGGCCAAGATGTCAGGTGGACGCGAGGGTGAATATACTGCAGGAGAGAGCCAGGCAGCAATTGTTTCAAGATGGACAAAGTCAGCAGATTTTATTGGAAAGCTTAGTTAGCGAGCGGCTTTAGGGCGAGCAAGGCAAGGTTCAGGTCCAAAAAGCAACAGTCAAATCGAGATGACGAAGTCCTCGGCGAGACTTGTGCTGATTTTGTTCCAGCTAGCATAAAGTATTACGCATCAGACGCGAGAGCGCGCCGATCAGTCCGTTGATGAGTGCGATATGTGAGCTTTTCTGTGCTCCAAATTGGCTCAATGGTACGACCTTGACGTGCCATCTTCTCAGTGGAGACAGGCAGGAGTGGAAAAGGGACTGCTGAGCCCAGGGACAGTTGGCTCATGAGAATGCAAACCGGGGAAGCCAGTGTCTCTGAGTTCGTGGGCAAGGACAGGCCAGCGATTCATTTGTATGATGATTGTGCATACATACTTGTGAGAGCCACGAGGTCAATGTCGAACGTCGAACATTCATATTTCCAGTGCAGAGGTACCTATGCACTGCAATGTACAGGCCCGATGCTGGGTGAGAATCTGTAGATTGCACATCACGAAGGGTTCTATGATGGCTTTGAGTCGTTCCGACTCTGGAAGCTGTTGGAGTTTGGAGAGGTTGGGGCGACTGCTTCGAAATGACGGATGCCAAAGTTGTGCAATGCCTTCCTTTCCCGGGACATCCAGATACATATGATAGCGAAGAACACTCGATCATGCTCTGATCTCTCTTTACAAAAAAATCGCAATGTCAGCTCTCCTGGGCGCCCACTCCCCCGGGGCTCAATGGGCCGATCGGTTGTTGCTACCACGGCGTGCGGACACTGGACCCGACACCCGTCCGACTTGTACCGAACCCAAAAGCGACATTGGAAGGGAGATAAGGGTGCGAGGTGTGAAACAGTAAAGGACATGGTAGGGACTGGGGGACATGAGGTGACGAGAGAAGCAGAAGGACCTCTAACTGTTGTGTGATCGAACCCCCGACATTGCTGTCGCTCCGCCCACCTGCCGGGATCACAGCTTCCATCCATCTGTTGTCTTCGGTACACCGCCCAGTATAGTATGCACATCGCACACAGGACCTTCTTGCCCTTTGCAATACCCCCAAGGCGAGTCAACTGACCGCACAAGGGCACTATTTCATGCGCAGAGTGCATGAGATTGTGAAGGCGAGAACTTGTTGGGGATGTCCATTGTGGGCGGTGGCGTGGGCTACCCATGAAACTGTGATACGTATAATCATCCTGTGGCGTCGAATGCTCCCATGGTAGATTGCCCGCGCTCTCCTTGCCGAATTTTTGATTCATACATACGTGGTTGATATGATTCAGTCCCAGACAGCGTGGCAGATATGTTCGAGGATGCAAGTACTTTTGAGTCTTCGTAAACCTGTCGTAACTCGTAAACCAGACCAAGGCAGGTTGAATCCTGTCGAAGAATGAGCGATGCCTGCATATGGGTCGATAAGAGCGCACCATCGCACGCGCCAGCACATGCCCCCGCACACATGGAAAACTGTTCCAAAGATGATATGATAGAGTCAAGTACAATTGTCCGTTTGGCGAGAAGCGAACGCCGGCTGCAGCCATAGAGAGTTGTAGGATGAGGTGATGCTGGAAGCAATAGAGAGAGTGTGCATATTGCAACGCCTCGCACATCTGCCGTCGATAGCTAGGTAGATAGACGGGTATGGTGGAAGGACCCGAAAGAAAAAAGGAGCAGCAGATCCGACCCGACTACTTGATCCGAACATATAGAGAAAGAAAGTAACGAGTGTGTCGGTCGAGATCCCAGTAGGAATAGATGGGTGGGAGCTGAGGGATTCGGTGGGAAGGAGACGTCATGCCGCCGCCACCGCAGCGTGTGCGGCGAGGCGACGGTGATGATGGTGTTGGATGAAGAGGCCCCAACCCGGAGACGAATAAATGAGGTACAAGTACAAAAGGTCCTGAAGGGCGGGCGCTTGGTGGTTGAATGGGTGGGCGACGCACGGACGGGGTGGACGTGGGAATGGGGGGAAGGGCAGCTCGCGCAGATGAGGGCCTGCCCTCTTCGCTGCGAGTTGGGGGTGAGAGGAGGAGAGCCGCGGGAACCGGTACAACGTACAGCGCACAGCGCATGAGCCACGGACATAATCGCGTGCCTGTCCCTCGTCACATGCGCGGGTTGCCGTACGCATCGTACCCGGTCGGTGTCGCAGTGATGCGGCCGTACGGGTCGGCAAAGCCATGAGCGGACTGGAGGTCGTGCGCGTAATGCGGGTCTATGTAGCCGCCGCCACTCGCGGGGTCTAGCGCGGCGCTGACCTGCCCGCCGCCGCCCATGTCGTGGCCGCTGTACCCGGGAGCAGCGCCGTACCCGCCAGCGTAGCCAACGCCGCCGTGATGCCCATAGTCGGCGCCGGGCGCGCCGGTGGCGTAGTTGGCATAGCCGGCGCTGTAGCCAGCCTGGTCATATCCGCCGGGTACGACGCCGCCCGGTGCAGAGCTGTAGGCGGTGTGCGCCATGCTAGACTGCGCGTCATAGCCCGATGGCGTGTATCCGACGCCATTGACCGGGTAGCCAACGGGTGGCGCGGCGGACAGGGCGGTGGTGGAGCCGGTGAAGCTGCTACGTCCTGCGTACTTTTCGTCCATTTCGCCGTGCTGCCCGCCACTCATGGGGCCGCTGCCGCCGACAACTCCAGCGGCGCCGTCAAGCCCATCGTCGGACAGCTCGTCACCCATGTCGAAGCCGGCGCCGCCGGTGCGCCGCGCGGGGAGCGGCTGCATGGCGGCGCCAGTGCCGTCGTTGTCGGCCTTGAGCTCGGGCCACTTGATGTCGTTCTCGTCGTAGTCGTATCCGCTGAAACGCTTGTTGCCGAATTTGAAGTAGAGGAAGGCGAGTAGCGCGATCAGCGCGACGCCGCCGGCGACCGAGACGCCGATGATAAGGCCTGTATGGCTGCCAGAGGAGCCCGAGCCGGACGAGTCGCCGTTGCCCGTCGGCGTCGGCGTCGACGAGATCACCGTCACGGCCAACTGTGCGGTGGCGTAGAAGGCGGAGCTCGACGACGCCGAAGCAGCACTTGCCGACGCAGCCGCAAGCGACGCCGCAACCGAGGCGAGCGACGCGGATTCCGCGGAGTTCGAGGACAGCTGCGCGGCGATTGATGAGGACGACGCGGCTGCCGCGCTGGACGACGACGCGGCTGCGCTGGACGATGACGCGGCCGCTGCGGACGAGGAGGATGCTGATGCCGCAGATGAGGAGCTGCTTGCCGATGCGGCAGCGGTCGAAGAGTCGTTGCCCCCAGGAAAACCTACTCCGAGGCGCTTGACGAAAACGCCGCTATCGCCGCCTGGTGCTGCTGCTACTACTGCAGCTGCTCTTCGTCGCCTGATGGGCTGAGCCGGTTGCGAGTGGGACAGGCCGCGCGTGGCGTGTTGGTTGCTGTCATGCACACCGGGCAAGGCAGTGAGCCCATCGGCGAGGATGGTCGCGGGGGCGACGGCGATGAGGGTTGCGGTGAGGATCCGTGATGCCCGCATGATGTGGAAAAGAAAGAAAGAGGGAAAGAGGGTGGTGGGTGTACTGCGCGCTTGCTGGATACGCTTTCAAGCACGAAGATGCTCGGTCGGTTGGTGGATCGATCAATCGATACAAAGACTTCCAAAAAGGAAGAGCGATAGGGATAGATGGTGCGTTGCGAATCCTGCCCCGCCGTCGTGCTGGTGCTGACGGACGATGCAGGCGTGCGGTCTACTTCGGAGACGGAGTCCTTGCCTTCTTTCCGCGTTGATGGAAAAGGGGGGGGATCCGGGAAAGAGAAGTAGGCGCGGTGCTGCCCACTCTTGCTCGCCTCTGTGCGGTGAGCGAGATGGCGCTTGCCGGGGTGTTTGGATATGTACTCCTAAGCAGGGGCTGCGGCTACGGCTGCTTGTGCCCCCAGCAGGTTGTAAAAGAGTAGCGTGAGGGGCAAGGAGGGGTGCAAGTTGGTTGCTTTACTTGTGCGTTGCTAGCTCTTCTAGCGACTCTACCAGGGAAGGAGTGTGTATGTTATGAAGAGGGAGACAATGAATCCGACGAGGACGAATGACAACATCTGTGTGCCATGCATGTATTGTCTATCATATTATGGCAAGTGGAGGGTGAGAGGGGGAGGATGTCTGCTCGCGATAGCCATAACTGGGCTGATGAGATGGCGAGACTGCTGCACTGCTTGAGTGGAGTCCAGGCATCACACC